>NW_027589715.1:0-26494 GCF_028453695.1 Augochlora pura
GTCTCTGTTGTTCCATGAATATTCAGTCGATGTCGAAAAATTCTTCAGGCGACTCGACTTTTGATATACGTGTCTCTCTCGCTATTTGGAAAATGTAGACTGATGCTTGTTAGATTGTCTAAGAAGCAAATGTTTTTGTTAGAAAATATTCTAGATAGATAAGATAATATCTATTATCTTATACAGTAGCGTAAACAAATATAGACTTAAAGTTATATTCACAGTTTTAATAATGTTTAAATAAGAACTTAACAAAACACATTTGTATATTTCTATATTCGAACTAATAGAAAATAGAAATATGTATATACATATAATATTTTATCATTTTTATATAAATGTCAATAAAAACGTAAAAGTTACTAAGAGTCTACATTTATACGCATCACTGAATTTATAATAATGTCTTCTTCTACACCTGTAGTTTGATTATTTAATTATGCGACAATTCTATCATTTCCATTTAAATCGATTACTTTTCGTATGAAAATCTGTAAAAATAAATCCTTATTTGGATAAAACCTTCATGGAACGAACTTCGACGTCAATTGTTTCGGATAGGCTTCTATCTAGATAAATTTATATTTGATAGCGCCGAATAAAATTGTATTCGGATAAACTTTTGTGTAGATAAATTTGTATTCGACTGTATACTTATTCGATAGTGTCGGGTAAAATTTAATTGGTTAACCTTTATCTTTCATCCGTCGTTCAAAGAAAATATTATCCAACTCTGGTTATAGCACCGTTGAAAGAAAACAATTCCGTCGAGCAGAATTATTTGGTCACAGCCTCCGAAAGCGTTGATATCCTCTTGCCTAACAACGTACTACGTGTCCCAAGGGTTGGGAGCCGTTCGAGTCGCCCGAGTGAGCGTACATCTAAGGTGGCAGGCAATTAGTAACATTATTTGATGGGCAAACAGCGATTAACCATTCCGAAGTGCCAGAGGGATGCCGAAGGGTGAAGCGGCGGAGGGTAACTGAGACTTTGTTAAGGTCATAGTCTGGACCGGAGATTGTGCAGAGCTACCGTGGACTCCTCACTGGGCTTAGTGGAAATGAGATACTCAGTTACCTCGTGGAATTGTTCGCAATTTGCTGTCGATCCCTCCATTCAAGAAAGAGACGTACATAATTGTTGTGCTTTGACGGAAGACGTCTTTCGTCGTTGTACTGTAAGTAATTTAAAGCCGTACATATAATATTATTATTATAATATTTTGAAAATTTCATAACAGTGTGGTAGAACTACGTCGTTATTATTTATGCTGCGGATTATCAATTTGTCTTCATTATTGTATTATAAAAATCAGTTGATTATAAATTGGATTTTAATGCAAGGGATGTTTTCTAATTCGTATATTTGTATATGCATACAGTCGATTTTCTTCAGTGTAAATATATAAAGTTCACTGTGTATATGTTATATTAATTTCGCTAATGCAATTTAAATTGAAAAAGCTCGACTGTATACGATACATTTAAATTTTTAAGAAAGTATAAAAATATTTATTACAAAGTATTCATTGCATTAAAATTAAATTTATAAATAACTCAGTTTTAAAGTATAATAATGACAAGACAAATTCCTGTCCAACAACTAGGATTTTTATAATAGCAGTCTAGTTACTATAACATACACGTATTAAATATGAAGGTAAGAAAATATGAAAATAATAGAAAATAAAAAATAAGAAAATAATATTCATTGTCAAACTGCAGATTTTATGCATTTATATCGAAATTAAGTAACCGCTATTAAAATGAAAGATCTGTAGTTGACAGGAACAAGTTCTATGTCGCGTGAATAATAGATATTATTTGCATTGCCTGGCGTAAACTACATTGTAATTTTGTTACTCGTGTCGTTCCGTTCTTGCAGTTAAATCGTTCACTGTTCAAACGCTCCAATTAATTCCAACGCTGTACCTTTTCGGCATAAATCATATTCGCATGTATGCACGGGCGCCTGCACGTAGACGGGAACGCTTTCAATTGGAAGTCCTATACATCGACCTTTCGACGAATTTATGAATCACCTGACCGATTCGAACCGATTAAATCACGTAGTCAACTATAACATAGTAATAAGTCATTACATTGCGCTGATGGTGGAACCATTGTCGCGCGTTAATCGGTCGATCGGCTAACAGCACGGTTTAATGCGACCGAATTCCTCGTGGTGAATGGCGGTCACCGGAAATCGGATGTGTATTGTCCAAGATAGCTCCGCGCGACCGTGGCCAGGCTGTTGCTTGCTGCACGGCACTTTCACGGTGTCACACGTAAGTCAGACAAAAATGTTTGTCGAAAGAATTATAACGTCCCGCGGAGCGGAGAAGTTCTACAACGAAGATTATGTGGATTACCGCGAACGCGAAAGTAGAATCCCGAGTTAACGTTCTACAGAAATACCGTGCAAACTTTATCGGTTTATTCGCGGAGTGTCTGGTTCCATAAGCTTCTGTATAATTTATGCGATTTCAAGCTCGCGGCAAAGTTTCCAGCCAAAAGGTCGCTAAAAATAGATTAACTAATCTAATCATTTATTTACGCATTTCTTCTTAATTATCGATCAACTGTGTTAAAAGAACACGTGTTTTTAGAGACTTTTGAAAACTTGTTTAATGTATCCTAGGTTAGTACATACTTGTTCTACTTTTCATTCCTTTAATAATCACGATATTAATTGCTCGTAAATATTCAAAATTTTTTCATACCGATTCTTGCATTTTATTTAGTGTCTGCATTCTATGTATTTATAGGATACACTTTTTTGTTACATCAACTAGTTTCTAAATCATTTTTATATTTTGTAAATATTTTATGAATTTTCGAAGATATGAATTAGCTAATTTCATATAATTAATTAATTATAATTCATTATTGAATTATTTATGCATTTATGATATGTGCAGATTTTTGAAATGCAAGTCTATAAATACAAGTTTATAAATCAACTAGGTCTAATTGAATGTGCCTTTTCTTTGCGCGATATATTTTAGTAATCTTTTAGAAGAATTTTTTATCAATTCCAACTTTTATAAAATGTACAAAAATGAAAATAATTGTTACATATATTATTCTTTTTAACTACTACATCGAATAAAATAAGAAATGTGTTATTTATCTCTGAAATCTGCAATACATTCATGAAGTTTACGAAAGCATTAAAATATTCGTAAGAAAATTGATTTAATATGAATCTAATAATATGATTTGCTGTTAAGATTAAATTCGTCCAGCTATTAAATATGTATAATGTATGATAGATAATAGATATATCTATATATGAATAGATATACATATATAATATACTATGTATATTCGATTGATACTTAATTCTTCTTCTGTGAATTTCACGATTGTCAACGTTGACTTGAAATTGTACACCCTCCCTCCATTACAATGAATATTTTTTAGATTTATATTAATATTAGAATGATTTAGAACGAATCTGTTATCAAGTAAATTAATCTGATTAACTTCCTGGCGCAATTTACCGTTCCGTTTGAGTTATATACTTATCGGTATTTTCCAATGCGCATGTAATTAGCTCGATTAACGCGCCTAATTATACGCTTGTAAATGATCGACCGATGACCCCGTTTTAATGGACTCCGTAATTAGAGTTTAGCATAAAGGTGTCACACTCTCTCAGTCGGTGGTAATTTCGTTGGATCTACTAAGCTAGATTTTTTCAAGCGCATCTTTACTTTTTATTTTGCCATTGAAATTCGAATTGATTCACCCTAATTTCACAACTTATTCACATTTTCTCCTTCGTGTTGAAATTCATAGTTTTGTGTGTAAAAATCATTTATTTACCTCAACACTTTGAAATTTTCTTCAACTGACGCCGAAATTATAATAATCGAGGGATTTTTGTTTCCATGCTTTGCATATATAGCTATTTTAAGTCCAAATACATCAAGCATTAGCAAAACGATCATTTTAATAAAAAAACTCATTATAATTAGTAAGAGAAGGTATATCAAAACTTGTTCATTCGATAATTGCGATAATATAATAGATTAATTTCGATAACGAAATTCTTCTTAAAAATTGACTGAATACAATTAAGTTTACTTACAATTTACGTATAAATTTTTTACATACAAATAACTTTTTCACGTGTTTACTCAACTTAGTTGACGAATTTTTTAGTATATTGTGACACAACACTCTGGCAAAACCAATACACTTCTAACAGCACACTGACCACAACAGCAAAACACAATATGCAGAAATTACATATTTCACAATGTACGTTAGTTGACCATTGGCTGAAGACCCAACGTACACGAAGGTTGCACGCAAACTGTCGGATACAGGACATTATATCCTGTTTCGAAACAGATGTTCTTGTGCCCGTGCTCGAAGGGCAAACAAAACTAATAAACCCATGGAAGAGTATCATTCGCCACCATGCACCCTCCAAAAATAATTACGTGAACGAACCTTCTTAGTTTAACAAACTGCGCTTTAATCTAACTTTAATATTTTCAACAAATACATCATATTATAATTTAATTATAGGGAAATAAATAATTTGAGGAACGAAAAATGTACGATTGTCTCATTCGATGTAAACCCAATATTTTATTATTTTTATCTAGCGACTTCGCGTCTTTTGATTTTACTGTAACACTCAAAAGACGGACTATTTTTGACAGAAATATGATTGAGTACAGTAAGGGTTATTTATAATTTTATTTGCCAATTTTTAGACGCGTTGAATAAAATTCTGATCGTTGATAGTGGTTGATCGTATTTGGTTATTGACAACTAAAATCATTTAAATCAAAATTGAATGGCTATATTTTAATATTTTGTTCGTTTTGGTTATAACAGTTACGATTTCTGGTAAACATTGATTGGATGCCAGTGATTGTGAAAGAATGTACAGAAAGAATGTGACATGAGATGCGAGAGATACTGCAGAATGAACGAAAAGGCACGGATAAAAAAGATAGTTGACCGTGGATTATTTCGTGTATTGCTGTTTGTGTACAATGAGCGGCATTGCAATTGGTTCATTAAATATTTCTTGCCGATAGAAGGAGCTATTTGGTTTCGCTTCAGGGTACTAATTCGTTTCTATTACATTAACGCCAGATTCCCTAACACGAACGTAATTGCAAAAGAAAAACAAGGCTGCGCCGTGTCGGTAGCTACACACGCGAAATTTCGTTACGCGGTCACTTTTCTACGTCGCAGCCGGGGGGTTTTGAAAATTTAAAGGGTGCAAATGAGAACTGGCGCGAACCGTCCCGTTCGACGTGGCAGCGCATCAACTGACAGTGGTGCACAGCACTCCCTCGCGGTTCTCCACCGAGATAACGGCATTTTTTCTTCCATTTGCCCGGCTTTTTTTGCCACAATGTTTCAAGAGACTCGGGTTCGCTTGTGATACCTCCTCCGCCGACCGTCTCGCAAACCCGCAGTCTCTGCAAACACGCCGAATATACGCGGCGATTTTTTGCGTTTCTGTTTTTGACTGTTTTGATGATGTCACTTTGCCGGATTACTTTTTGTCGAAAGCTCGTTCTCTCCACTTTCGCGGCGCAACTTTCCCGACAGAACAATGAGGGACTTTTGAATTTCCCGCGACTTTTGTAAACTGGAATATACGAACAATGGAGTTTTTAACAAGTTCACCTTGATGAACCCTCATTCCCGCGGTACTCGACAAATTTCGCGCGACTTGTCGCATTAATATCTCTAACATTAGGAATTATTGTAATCAAGCTTTATTGTTGTTTTAGGTTGTTTGGATTTAACAAACAGGGTTTTTATTTCTGACAGGAATAAAGTTTTTATTTCACATTAAATGTAAAAGTTCAGCCGAATATCCAGTTTAGCCATTAACTGAATTTGTTATATTATATTAACTTTACTAGCAATTCAGTGCACAAGTTATTTCATTCCATTTCCCAGTTCGACTCAGTTATTGGTACGATCCCACAAGATACACCTTTGCCGCTCGAGATGTATCGATTAATATTTCTTTTGAAGTTACGAGGCCAATTAAAATCAATCTAAATATCCACAAAACTCATTTACTACGTTGATTAAGAATGATTCAATAAAAATGAAAAATAATCCACAGTTCTATGATAAATATAATATTACCTCGAAGGTTTGAAATTTAATTCATATAATACTATACCAAATGAAGTGTGCCTTAATTGAATAAATATGTACTCCACTACAGATAAGATTTGGTCAAAGTTACTAAATCATATTTTACTTTAATTAAAAGTAACAAATATTCTATGTGTTTCCTAGAAAAATGTAGAACACAATACTAACGTTTCTGAAAGCGATAGGTGCTCCAAATTGTCTAGCTGCAACGTACACATGGTAAGAAAAATACTGCAAAACTAGTATTTTCATTGCAATGTTGATTTTTCCTTTTTCCTTTGAATGCAAACACGTACGAGTATTGAAAATGTGATTCAGTTAAATACGAACACTATAACAAAATAAATAAGGTATTATTTAAATATGCAACAAAAATTATGTTAGGTTGCATAGCGCGTAATGTCTCGTTTCTTATTATAATTACAAATACGAAGAAATTCTTTTGTGGCTGTTGTGAAATAGTTCTATCAAAAACCTAAAAGTAGAAAGTTTGAAAAATGTGTTAGAACGAATGATGCACATTTTGAATAATAAAATAGTCGTTTACTTTCTGTTACCGACGAACGACGCGCGCCTTGACGACTGTCGGGTGTTTTCTGATGCGCGCGAACCTCATCTCGCTGTCTTTTGTTCTATCCCCCCGGCAGCGTGCACTATGCATTCGGCATGCACGCTAGTCACATCGAAATTAGTGTTCGTTGTACAGTCACTAATGAAATATTAAACTATATTCAGCAATTACATGTTGTATCTTCCATTGTAACCAAGCTCCTGCTAACATTTGCATAGTAAGTGACTAAATTTTTATCTTATAGTTTATGCAAACTTGACGTGCAATAATGTAGAAACTTAAAAATATGTCATTTGGTTTACACGATAAAAATGGTTGAAAATAAACAATAGTATTGTTCAACATGATACATAATTCAGATGTAACTCATAAAAAATTATGCGTTTACGTATACACTTATTATTAAAAGATAAGAATCTTTTCGAATCATTAACATTTGAGTAACATTTGATATCCTAATAAATCTAAATTATTTAATTAAAAGTGCATATTTTAGTGAAGCATACGACGCATTGATAATATTACAATATTGTTTTACCTAGAGCATATAATACATAAAAACAATAATGATAAGATATAAAAAATAATTTTTATGTCAAGAAATAAAAATACAAAAATAGAATATTAATAAAAATGATAAAAGAACAAAATTCTATATAAATTCAATCTTTTAGTAGATACAATTTTTATTCAATGTTAAGAAGATTTATTGCATTCAAGGATATTCATCTGTGTTATGTGTTTCTTAACTTTGTTGGTAATTGTGATTAGAAGGAACAATTACTTCACGATTATTGTCAAATTATAGTCGCGATCAGGGACAATTTTCGCGGAGTTTCGTGCACGCGGGAAAGCCAATTCCGGACGGAACCCGTTTGCGCCAGTTCAGCAGATTTTCTTGTTTTTCTACGATTCCACGGGTCATTTTTTCTCTCGATCGAGCAGCACGGGTGAAAAGAGATGAATCCACGCGGGCATTCTCCGATGCTAAAACAACGTTCCTAGAATCAAATAAATCGCACTCACCCACGTGGAAAGCAACGAGGTGTCGTAATTCAGGATCGACTCCCAGCCGAGACCGTCTTGATACGTCCTGGTATCCGAGCTTTTGGAGAAATTGGTCCTGTATCTCGAGCGGTTTCTCGTGCGAAGCCAATCTCCTCCCGGCCTCGCCGCCATACTGGAAAAAAACACCGTAATCTCTTAATGGATCTTGTTAACGCTTTTGCTACTCCGTGCTCAAAAAAATAACTCTTGAAGTGCCGCCAATTAACGCTTTCATGGCTGATGCTTTTTTGTTCGTTTAACACCGAGACCGGAAAAATTGATATAGCATATTTCAGCATATTTAGTTGTTGTTAGATTATGTGCATTTAGAATGAAAAGCTGTGATTGAAACACTAAACATTAAATTATAATGTAGTAGTTCCGGAATTTATGTAATAAATCCTTGTATTATAAGTTAACAGTTTATAACTTCTAATAACAAATAAATATATTATATGATAGGAAACCGAATGAATATTATAGAAATATTTACATACTTGTAAATCAAATGAATGTGTATATACAAATATGTAGAACTTTGCAAATCAAATGAATGTGTGTACACAAATATTTAGATATTAATGGATCAAATAAATATGCGTATACAAATATGTAGATATTAATGGACCAAATAACTATACACATATGTAGATAAAAATATAGTACAAATATGTAGATATTGATTTATTAACTTTTATTTTATGTAATCAATGGCGCATATTATTTTGCTGCTTTATTAATGAGAAAAACATTTCGATACGGAGGGAGTATAAACTTAAAAGCGGTGACTTCATTTTATAATAGAAAATCAGTTTGTCTTTAATTTTAATCAATTGAAAGTTCTTGTCGGTCAAATACTTGATAAGAAACATTTCTTTGTCCGACCATCGGAAGGGGTTGAAAAATCGTGAAGTCTAATTTGTGCCTCATCTTGCATACATATTTCCATGTCCATAGATAACAACAAAGTACCATTCACGTAACTTCAAAAATAAATAGTTAAACACAATGAAACAAAGTTCTACCACACGAAAATCGTACAAAATTGAAGTCGCGCGTCCGTTCGGACCCCATTAATAAAGTCGAACGGAGAGGAGAAGTTGGCGGTCACGTTTTAATCCGCGTTTTGAAATGTAAAAATATTCGAACGATGAAAGAATGGCGCGAGTTGCCAGAAGCTTTTACCAGGGAAGTGAGAAAACTCCGTTTTCCAAAGAGTAAAATCGAACGCATGGAAATTCCCCGAGATCGAAAATGGAGGATAGGTGTTTCAAAAAAAAAAAGAAAGAAGAAGGAACAAATTCGCGACGCTACGTGATGCTGGAAGCTCAAAGTTTCCCGTACTCTGGCTGATTGCACCTAAAAAGGGTGTTTGACCAAACTACGACTTTTTCCGTGAAACTTTTCGATTGACGTGACGCTGAAAGCTCTACTTGACGATCCGCGTGGGCGGCTTCTTATGGGAGACCTGTCTTACACCGAGGCTGGATCTTAAACTTTCGAAACTCACCGAGCCCGAGGACACTGCGAACTCGAAGGACAGTTTTATAGTCGGCAATATTAAAATTCCGCCGGCCGGAGAACGAAAATGCTGCGAGTACGATCGCGAGATGTGATCGGTTCTGTTTGACAGCCACTTCGACTAGTAACACATTCAAGTGACGCAAGCCGATTTTTCATGAGACACGCGACAGGCTTTCTCACAAGGGGCGAGAATAATATCGATATTATAGTATCGCTTTGTCTCAACAAATCAAGATGAAATCGAGATTCAACACGATATTGAAAATATAGAATATAAATAGCGCAAGATAATGTACTCGATATCTTGCAACAATCTCGCACTTGTTTTCTTTAGAATGTTCAATATTATTAAAATACTGTTAAATGCAGCACTTTGCTTACCTTGACGAATTGAAATAATTCGAATTTTCTAAAAATTGTTATTTACTTCAAGAATAAAGTTTTATTTTATGAAACGAAACATTTTCAAGTTCTCTAGCTGTCTTGTATGCGATATTCGTGCGGCGTTTAAAAACGATAAAATTTGTCGTTGAAGAATAGAATTTTATTCGGAGCAATTTTTTAAAAATATCAGAACGATAAAAATATCATTTTTATGATCGTTTAGAGTAATAAAAGTAAAAAAAAAAAACAAGGACAAACGAGCCGGACGTAATCGCATCGTGACGTTATTGGATGACACAAATATCTGCTTATTGGTACAGAAATGGGTCTCGTGGCGTTCGTTAAAAATGTATATCCGGAATTATTAAAAATAATCGGTCGCGGACGAATGGGCGAGTTTACACCGTCCCGCACACGTTCCGCCCGTCCTAATTAAAATAACTTGTTTCTGTTTCAAACGAATAACCGTATGGTTCGCGCGACATTTTTCGATTCAGATACTTCCGCATTAATACCTAGCACGACGCGCTCGCTGATACGCGGACGCATTGATTGCATTATAATTGCGTACTATATAGAGTATTTATTTCGTTGGCGATCACTTGATCGTGGATTTTTATGCATATTCTAATTTTCTTGGATTGTTTCATAGAAATCTGAATGAAGTAAAATGTTTGTCAACGAACAGAACGTTTCTTTCAATGAAAATAAATGAAACTTTATTTTTGGTTAATGTACAAGTTTTTTTGTACTTTACAAATCTTCTATAATTCTTCAGTTCTTCAGTTTTCCGATCTAGTTTAATTTTTTAATTCTCGTACGTCTATTTTTTGTCAAGGTTTTGTCTGATATTTATCTCAAATACATAGGGTGTCCCAAAGTGAGAAGTTTCCGAAATCATTTAAAGTAATTTCATCCTAATCGAAAATAAAATCCGTGGCTTTGTTTACGAGTTATATACGAAAAACGCTGACCAATGAGATGCGAGCACGGATAGCATAAGGCGGCTGAGCCAATGAGCGTAACAGGGCTTCGATCGCTTGCTTGAGAGAACAAAGTAAACATTTTGAAGATCAGCTTTATAGTTCACTGTATGTAACTGTATTTTATTTTAATATTTGAAAATTAATATCCTAACAATTGTTTTTATTAAAATGTAACTGTCTATTTCAATTAAATTTAAATTCAATTACAAAACGTGTTTTCTTTTTCAAGGGTGTATGTAGAATATAATTAGACGTTATCAGTTCAACTTTAATGACTGAATAAATAAAATCTAAGATGTATTTTACGCAGTTATTACAAAAATGTGTAGATAGCATTTGAAATATGAGAAAAATTAAAAAGATTTGGTAGTGTATATTATTTTCAATTCATTCAAATTATTGCAGGAAAATATTTTCTATTTGATTTTGGTATGCTAGAATTGATAAAGAAAATCTTTATTTTCCATAAAGATTCGTAGTTTAGTTAGTAGTACTAACTTAGAAGAATTCTTTAATAGTATCCGAATTACTATTGATTAAGGAGTACGTTTATTTGTTTAGCAGAGCTCTCATTCAGATCTTTATTAAACCGTACATTGAATGCAACAAGGACAATTGCTTGTCTTCAACGCGTGTGCCCGTTTATGGTAATCCGGGAATGCGCCTAACCGAGCTTCGCCCAGCAACGATAGTGGTTCTAAAGAAAGTTACGCGGAATTGTTGAACTTACGAGGATGGTAGGTCTGCATCTGTGTCGTGGCAATATCGTTGCATTTTTTTCTGCACATATCACAGACATATTCACTCAGACGTTTTGCCAAGGGACGCAGTCACATTTATTTTACTAGATCATGCATGAAACTCGGAAATATTATAGTAAAGTTGTGAAAATGAACCATGGTAAAATTTTAAAATGCAATAATATTTTTATCTTACTTTCGACACTAAACATTCTCCTATTAATAAAATGGTTTACTTGTTCTGATTTTTATTAAATAATTTACTAATAATAATCATAATACTGTAATAAAGCAGGAAGTAACAATGTTACCTTCACGATCCTCTTACAACACAGTTTCTTAACTATATTATAATATTCTTTAACATGAACTCAAGTTTCTTGACACATAATATAGTTTTTAAGCCTTTTACGTAATTTATAATAGAAATACAAGTTATAAAATAATACAAGATTTTCTTGAATGTTTCGAAGTTTTGTAATTTGGCGCGCAACGAGAAATGAATTTTTGTCTCCCAATGAATTTTTAAACTATTAAAATTTTCGGCGATTAATTATTTCGTTTATCTGTAAACCATTATGTCGTTTCCGTCTTTAAACCAATGTGTATCGTATAATTACATATTTTCGTAAAAATACAAAACGGTGAAAACAGCAACGTTGCATGTACGTGTCTATTGTTCAATACATCTGCTTGGTAAAACGCGATGCACCGCAGACAATTCCACCTTTATCTTTCAACCGAGCCAGAATTTAATTCTTCCCCGGTGAATACAAATCACGGTATTGAAGTATTGCATCTGTTTATTTACGTAACGTTTCAAAGAGGGCGAACTGTATCAGATATTGCGCGCTGTATTCCTCGGTCTTACAATGCAGATGCATGTTTCATTAAAAAGTCCGATACTATTGTAAGTATTTTCATCGTGCACAACTACGTTTTGTTCCCTGCCGCTTCATTATCAAGACGTTCCTTGTCGCTTTATATGTTTCAAAGGGGACGATGTACTGCGTTTCTTTTGTTCAGAAACTGTTGACATTTGACTCGGTCGTGGTCGGAGAATGCGCGGGTATACAAGAACCATAAATTTAACTGTGTCGCAGTTTGATTCCGTTTTGTAAGCCGTTTACTCTTTGTAAATCCTTGAAATCATGTCCCAGACTCTTTTATATTAGTGTTCTCCCGTTTAAAAATAAACTATTTACACCCGGAGCCATTTTAATCATGAATCGAGAACAGTTTATAACATTTTATACATATGACTTATTGCTGGTGCATTTTATGCATGTAAAATTGGGTCTCGAGACTCATACAACAGTTAGACTTTCATCAGGGTTTTAAATATAAACTTCGATAACGTGAAAATTATTTTTCAAGTTCTAAGAGTTTATACAGGGTGTCCCGGAATTCGTAGTACAACCGGGCAGGGGGTGATTCTACATAAAAAAAGAAGAAAATATTTTGGTATAACATTTTTTCATCCGGAGCTCCGTTTTCGTGATAATCGACTTCAAAGTTCGTTCAACGAACTTGAAAATGTCCTCCTTGCTGCTGCATACATAAGTTTGCTCGATGAATTAATAACGTCCGGACAGATTGTAAGTTGTCATAGCTTTTTAATTTTTCGAATGCCTCAGTAATCTCATGTTTCAAATGTGTAACATTTGAAATAGCGTTCATGCTATAAACTTGTTCTTTGATATGACCCCATAAATGAAAATCTAAAAGCGTGAGGTCCGGAGATCTTATAATTGTTATTTAAAAAATTCGTAACTTCCTCGCACAATTATCACCGTTTATAAACACTGTCCCGGACAGAGACAAGCGGAGCAGTGCAATACACGACAAGCAAATTGTATTAAATGGTTTACAAGTTGAACCAACTTTGAAGTCGATTATAACGAAAACGGAGCTCCGGATGAACAAATTTTGTAGCAAAATATTTTCTTCTTTTTTGATGTAGAATCACCCCCTGCCCAGTTGTACTACGAATTCCGAGACACCATGTATAATAGAAAGATGAATAGTGAAATTTGTAAATTTCTTATTATTGTCCATAAATAATAAATAACTATTTTATCGAAACAACTATATGAATAAATGTAAAAATCATTGTGTAACGTGATGTTAATTGTTTTTCAGTGCTATTTAGGGAGAGAATATTTTTGCAAATCATTGCAATCGTTAATTATACAGTGAGTTGATAAAATTCATGCAAACGAATGTTATTTACGAGACAATGTGATCAGCCACGTTTAATTTCCTTCCTTCGATATTTCATAATACGTCTGCAATCTTACATGTGTTGTCACTCTTGAAAAAGAAAATTAATAACTTCTATGAGAACGAAATGTCCATCGATTGAAATGTAAATAAAGTATATATATCGTCGCAGTAAAATAAAGTAAGATTGTTCGCGTTATTCATAAATAATAAATAAATATGTAGAACAATATGCTATTTGTTTCAGAAGCAACGAGAAATGTTTCATTACATTTAACTTTCTTAATTGTTTCTTTTAACATAGAATAAAAATGCGTAAAAGCGACAGTTAAGAGACGACATTAATTGCTATAATATGTATTTTTATCATGAGAAACTGATTTTCCGTAAAATTTGTATCGAATCGTGTTTCGGAACAATTGTACGCGCATTTATCAAAAATCAATGATGCTGAGTAATTTGCGGTGTTTATTTAAGTGGCACTTTATGTCAATTGAGATAATTCAATCGAAACGAATGTAAACCATTACCGTTGGCAATGCTGCAAGAATAATTTGTAAGCAATCCAGGGCTGTTGTTATTTCGTATTCACATTTGGGAGCAGTTTACGAAAAATAATTAACGTCTCCGTACGATCTATAAATTCGAGGATTCTCCTGTAACGGTGGAAATTGTCATTTAATTATCGCTGATTACTTTGCAATCAATGCGTATGCACACTATTTGTTGTCGACACTTCCATTAATTAGGGCATAAATATGAATAATATGCTTCCGCAGTTTATACGTATCACTGATTTTCTGACCTACTTTTACTATCCATAATATCTTAAGTATAGCATGAACTATAGTTCAGTCATGATTACAAAAATTTGTATTCCTACGAGATGAAACGTGTTTTTTTATGGGCTACTATAAAACAGTCCAATAAGAATAATCTTTATAGTATGATGCAGAAGAGAGGCGAGTATAAATCTAGAGTGCTGGTCGAAAGTGATAGCATCTAATTAAAAAGACGTATTACTTTATATTAACTTGTTATAAATAATCGCGGTCAATGAGATTAATTACATATTTTGTTCTGTTTGCAGAAAAACTTTTTGAAAAACTGATTCTTTTATATTTTTTACATAAAAATATGGAAGAATATCGAAATCTGAGTAAAAAAATGTATTGATCTTTATGAACCTTAAATTATGGTTTATTTTTCTTTAAATTTTCTTCACGTTTTTCAGATTTTCATTTGATTTATGTTTCTTACATTTAGAGTTGAGCTAAACGTACTTTGATTAAGACTAACGTGAAATCATATCCATGATTAATGATTGCGACTACTAAGTAATCAAGTAGTCATGATGAACGGTTAACTTAAGTAATCAAAGCAAATGTAGTCGCGTTGGTCATGACTAATGCAGTAATCGTTAATAATGTAAAGATTATTTTGTTTTATTATGATTAACTGAAAAATTTGGCATTTTTGTACCTCATAATAATTCTGAATAGTTTTTAGAAAATCTACATGTATTTTATGACTCAGCAGAAAACTTCTTTTTATTTAGTTTTTTCATCCGCTCCAGTTGCAAATGATGAGAAAAGATAAATTAATCATTCGTCCACGATTATAGATTACTGATTCATGGTCTCAGATTACTGATAGTGATCACAAATTACTGATTAATGATTACAGGTTACTGATTAATAATTTCAAACTTAGTGATTAACAATTGTAGATTACTGATTAATGATTACACATTATTGATTTACAATTGTAAATTACTGGCTAATAATTACAGATTACTAAATATAATAATGACTACTAGTTTGTCCTAGTAACAATTCATTAATTAATACTTACTGTTACCTCGATTACTTTTTGTAATAGATTATAAAAAAAATGATAAAATAATCGATTACTGTTCAACTCAGCTTACAAACGACATATTTTTCGTAAAAATCCGCCATCCAGTTATCTCTGCCGAAGTTCGCCATTTGCGGCGAAGTGCTAATAAGAGCAAGAGATTGAGTGATCGGCCAATGAAGAGAATGAAATGGCGTGAATAAATCGGCGAGTTAGCTATTGAATGGCCGAAGGAGGAAAAGGGTGGGAAAGAGCGAAGTGAAAGGGGTGAGGTCAACAATCCGAACAGTTTTAGCTTTAAAATTCTCGTTAATGTCGTAAAAGCCTTATTTTCATTCGATGGAGACGACTGTGCTGTCGATCCGCAGGACCCCACGAGTGAAACTAGGCTGCCAGCTAGTCTCTGGAGACACACACGTAATTAACAAAACTCATTATAAACGTCGCGCACATAGTGATATCCTCGGCTCGCCGCGGCGATTCCGTTAACGTTCAAGTTATCCAGACGTTGGCATCGTAAAGTTGCGTCTCGAATTAGTTCTCTGCGATCTACATCGCCGATCTCCTCGACCAGATACCACCTTTGATCTCATCTTTGTAACGTAATGTATGATAGGAGAATCAGAGAGATAAGATTTATCATAGCAATTGCTTTTCTGATTGCTTTTTGTGATAAGTTTGGCTTGCTCGTGTTCAAGTTTGGTAAAAGTGTCAACAACACATGACTGATTCGTCAACAATAATATCTTATTACGTAATAAAATATGCTATGAAATTATAATACAAACTTCAATACATAATACGTTCTTCAATTTATGCAGCTCTTTTTTACGGTAAATTATAACATTATCTACGTGGTATTTTTCACATACGATATCAATTGATACGGTCGATAAATCCTTGTAAAACTTTCGAATTATTCAAAAACTTAGAGATATTGCAGACATGTATCGATTAAAAAGAATAGATTAACTGTTTTGAATTACAGTAACTATGTGAAATAAATATGTATTTTTAAAACTTGTGCTAATTTGTATCTCTAATATTTGTTCTATTTTGACAGACTATATTTACGTATTTGTGTATGTTATTATTATGTTACGTGTGTTTCGTGTGTTATGTTTATTAGGACAAAAGAAGTCAACGTGGTATAGGTATTTGTGTAAATTGAAGAACGAGGGTACTTTATTCAATCATTCCATGAATTTACACTCACTTCTCTCACATGATTGAATTAATTAATTTACATTAAAAATAGCCTTATACTTGATGTGAAGATCCCGCAAACTGTTTAGTATACGAGATGCACTATAGTTGAAACGATTCGACTGAAATAAAACGATAAAACTTCATTAGTAGTATCTCTAATGGTATCGTTAAAAAGAAAGACAATTGATTTATTGGATGTGTCATTCTTGATTTAACCTAGATTCATTAATAGCATTCTTTCGGAGAGCACCGTTTTCCAATTTATATGAGAATCTCCTTAGGCCGAGCTCTTGTTACTAAGCACATTGCGAAGCGAGTGATAAAGCAGCTCCGGTTTAGTGGCAATAGTGCAACTTTATACGTAATATAAAAAAATAGATGGCTGAAGCCAACAATAGAATATAACCATGAAATCAATAACATTCTGAAAGGTGATCGTCCAAGGCTTTGTTTTATTATCAAAAAATAATGTTAGACAGAAATTTAATGATCATAATATAAATACTAATATAAATTTAACGATAATAACGATAATAATTTATGTACTGACATAAGAGCACACGCATGAGATAATTTTTGTATTTAATAAATTATTTAAAATAACAATTGTATCTTTTTGTAGAGAGACACAAAGTGTAAAAAGAAAAACTTTTTGCATCTGTTGCGAAAAGTTGAAGTTACTTGGAAATTGCATTCTTTTTCTAACAATTCTGTTATGTTGAAAGTATAATAATATATCCACGTTCTTAAATGTTTTTTATTGCTTTACATTGTAAACTATTCATTTTTGTCAAAATAAAAATTGCAGTCTAATAATCGTGTGTCGTATATTAATATATTATAGAATTTCATAATATGTATTATCACTAACATTGTTTAAATAATATTATCGTACGTATTATGTTATACATACTATATTTTCATTTTATAATGTTTTGATTACATGCTATAATAGTACTATACACTATTATATGATATGAAATTTTATTGTTAACCTACTCCCACTAAAGAGCCCCAAAACAATCAATAATTTACTCAAGTATTTAAAAGAAATCAAAATGTACAATGAACTGTAATCCCTTTATGTCGTTAATAACCCACCAGTGGTTGATGCGACAATAAATAACTAATATAAAAAAAAAACATTCTTCATGAAAACAGCCGCTAATGAACGATGAATGGTGTACGAAAGTGATAAAAAGGAAATTAAATTCTACTTCCGAAAACATATGTCACTAATGGACAATCCATTACCGCTGATATGAAGCCTTATAATTGACCGCGAAGTTTAGCTACCCTCCAAGAAAGTCTTTTTCCGGATGACTAGAAATATTGAAGCGTTGTTCCCCGTTCGTCAATTTACGAGCTGTCGCGTTTAACGAGCTTTTTTTACGCGGAAACGTTGTTTAACGATGGTTGCTTTACGATGGTGGACGTCGCTACACGATTGTTCCCCCCTTTTTTTTAAAGGCCGTCTCTTTTTATATTGTTGCCTTCGGAAGAGTGCGACAGAGTATAATATTTCGTTTAATGGCGGCGATAACGCCGTCGTCGCTTTGTCAAAAAACACTTTACGCTTGGCCAGTTATCCAGCAACTTCTCGAATTTTATGAAAGCTCTACATTGAACGATACTGTTGCTCGTAATTCATTTATAACAATGCTGCAATGTCACAGTCAATTTTTCATCACCAAAAATTAATTTTTATGTATAATACCAAAAATGATAACTTCACGAAGATTAATCGTACATGATTGTTATTAGGTGGTAGATATTGAAACTTTGTTGGAAGTAGAATATTTTTAAATATTTTTGAACTGTATATTTTGTGCATTTGAATTCAATTATGAAATCGTGCAAGATTGCTGCAGACTAGAAATTATTAATAGTATAACAGTGTTCGCTTTCTGCGCTATTTTTATTCTAATAAGTCAGACAAATACATATCTATATAAAATGTCGAATCATTGTTTTTAAAATTGTGAAGAAAAAATATGAATAACATGTAATTTACTAGATATTATAGTTTCGAGAACACTAATTAAAGATAGTCTTCAGTTTTTGTAAATTAAAAACATTGTAAAAATATCATTTTTGAATTATACGGTTTAGAATTGATAAATAAATCACACATAATATTAAACAAGAAAATGATTTCTTTAAGTATTACAAATAGTATTCAACAAATTCAATTGTTGGTTAAGTTGTCTTCATTGCGTTTTTTTATGTACATTTGTAAATAATTTTTTTCCTTAATTTTACATGAATCTGTTACTAGTAAAAAATTGAGTAACTTCACCTAGTTCTCTAGATAGCCGAAGATAAATTTGCAACACGTACATTAAGGGGTTGTTTTCGCTCCTTCAACGGAGGCGATGATCGAGAAAAGCAGTATCCCGTAGATGTATCTTCAAGAACTATTTGTCACGTTCAGTGGATAAGAAATACGCTTATTTCTTCGTGACAGTGTGATTAAAAAGTGTAGCTTACTCTCGATTTTCGTAAAGAGAAAAAACTTTATAAAAATTATTATTTTGAGGGTTTGTTGAATAAATTCATTTTTCAATAATTAATATATGACATAAATATTTATATTTTACATAAATTCTGCAAAAAGTATTGTTCCATAGATTTTAGCATAAATTCATGTAGGTTTCCATTTTTAGTTAGGATTTGATTGAATAAACGTTGCCGTCTTGATCGTGAATGACATTCAATATTGTATAATGCATTATTTAAATAGATTTCTTGCCATTTCGAGTGTTTATTGTGAAATTAATCTATACTGTTGTGTAATATTTTTTATTAGGGAATGGCATTATTTATGGGTTCTCATAATGTTCCCCAAGCACTTTTAGACTAAAACGAAACATTACCATTAAGTTAAATAAAATGTAAAAAATTAAAATTCGAACATTGTCAGAACAAATATACACGATTAAAATTCTGTAGACTTTTTATAACCATCCCTTATCATTATTTTCATCGATATTTGATATTATACAATTGACCGAATCAATGTCGCGATGATTATAGCAAAAGCTTAGAGCTGATTACATAGAAATTAAAATAAATAAATTTAATAAAAATGATTAAAAAGTGTTTTTCGACATCTTCCGTAAAAATAGTGTTAAGCATGCTACGGTTAAGTGTATCACGCTATTGACTCATAGTAAATCGCACGAAAATTCGCTCTTAGAGATTGGATGACACTCTCCTAGCATTTGCCAATCTGAGAGCGAGGGTGTGTAAACGATTTTCCGCGCGTCGTGATTGAAATTAGGGCCCCGGGATCCATTCGAAGAGCAGAACTTGGTGAGTCAACAATACCGGTAACTTGAACGACGAATTTCTCGAGACCGGTCACGCCAACGAATTTACTATGGGGCAGCTGTCGTGTTTGAAAACGCCGTTGGAACAGGTGTCCCCGACCTGAGAAACTGTTGGAAGGAGGTCGGGCAGTTTGTAACACGTGACTGACCGGTCCGCGACACGGGCAGGTGTTTAATTACGTACGGGAGGAAGAAATTCACACGGGGTTACGTGAACGTCTCACGTATTCTTGAGTCCCGGGGATGTTCTTCGGGAATACCTGGAATTCCTTCGACCAGCGTACGTCGAATTCTTGAGTGCACATACGATTCTGGAAATAGTTGCCTGGTACGGTCATGTCCTGACAAAATATCAGCTGGATTTTACAGAACGTAGACATTCTTGGCGTAAAAAGAATTTAGATGTTCCAACTTTCGATCCTTAAGAGAACGTCTCCGTGGAGTTATCGCTGACGCAACAGAATTTCTAATTTGCTGCAAACGTGTGAATAAATATCAAATATTTTATTAACAGATCATGATCACCCGGGCTTGTATATGCTGTAATTAACACAATAATATATGTTTACTATTAAATACTGAAATATTTGAGAGGCCAATATAAAGGGGGGACGGATCGGATCGTATCGTATACAGAGACATTTCTTAAACTAATAAATCCTTTATGTATTTTAACGGAGTCATTTACCAATAACATAGCTTCATGAATTATTCGCTGAATTCTCTTCGGGCACGGATTTATTTAAATTACGTTATTTACGTACTTCGACGTGGTTATTTATTATTAATCTTCTTCGTACACATCGCATAAAAATTTCATATGGCACGCATGAGATATCCTGCGTACCAGAAAATTAAAACAGCTGCCACGAGTAGAGTACAATAGTTACTATCTCGGGTCTGAAAAATTAGTAAACATTCTAAAAATAACTGACGATGTTGTTTATGCTAGAAAATACGAAGTGGTCGTTCTGGGGTTAAGCAAAGAGTTTGCTTTAGTGTGTCGTTCTTGAATCGTTTGAACGATAAAGCTGAAAGCTTTATAGACATTAAATTATGTTTTACTATTTGAACGTATGTTTTTTATATTGGAAGGTAAGGTTAAAGATGTCTGTAGTTCTATATTCAAAAGATAACACGATAAATTATAAAAAACAGTGTAGCATGTAATTGGTTAAATCATTAAGGTTAACAATGGGCCCCAGTTACTTATCTATTTACTTATCATGCTTACTACTTTAATATTAAAAATACATACATATTTAAAACCTTGTCTTAAAAATGGCTCGGAAATAAACAGTTAAAATTTAATGAAATTACGTGACAATCTTCTAAATATTATGTTAGAAACAAGAAAATTAAGGAATAGTCTTAAAAGTAACAACAAGAGCAGACTATAAGATGAGATAAGTAAACTAAATCTTATTACACAACGATAGGTGAATCGACGCGTAATATCATGTACGAAACGTCGTACTTTATATAAACTGTAAATATTATCGGCTCTACTTGTACCAAAATAAATTTTAAAAACAGAACAAACTTGCCACCAATCTAATGAGATATATTTTCTAGATTCGATCCTCGCTCATTAATATTTCGCACAACGCTCGCTTCCACCGTTAAAATTAACGTTTTCTGTACAAGCAGCGCGCACAGCGGCGAGAATTTAAATAAAGTATTGTTTCGATACCGTCGAATAATTCTTCGAATGGAAATATGCAGTTCCCCTTCGTATGTATTTTACGCCTGACGCGAGCTGTTCTGCATTCGCGCTTACGTGTTTGTGAAATAAATATCGTCCTGTCATAATATCTTCACGGTTCGCGTGCACATTTTATTTAATTTTTGCCTGTCGACCGTTGTCTGCGTACGCGTAATCAGCGCAGTCGACGCACGATTAAACGGAAATCGAGATTTATCGCAGTTGTGCGTCCGCGATTGCACCCTTGCCGCGGGAAATATCGCATTCTCGTCAAAAACTACTAATCCGGATCGTCGGTTTAATTGATCGAAAAACTCGTTATTTTTAATTAATTTTCCGCGGCACCGGGTACGCCGACTATTGACCGCGGAGGACGTAACGAAAAATTTTCAATGCCTGCTCTCGTCGGTAAATTGGGTCAGTAATCGAGAAACTCTCTTTCGTCGATCCTTCGGCGGGGAACAATTTCCTTAATAATTGATAAATGTTTCGTTTCTAATCGATTCTTTCGTACTGTACATTAACCCTTTGACTACGGCACACTTTGTTACGCACCCATCGTACCATACGGCAGGGATTGTGTTACGATGTGCGCCGAGAACGGCGAATTTTTGGGTAGGGATGCATTTTTGTTAAAACATATTTCAATAATCAAAAATCTGAATTTTACTATATTAAAACCATATTATTTATTTTCTTGAATCTGACTTGGCATAAATATCTAATAAACATTGTCTAAATAAAAAATAACAAAATATTTAATAATCAAGTAAGGTATCAAGCGCCTCTAGGCGCCCTCCGTATCACAAACGCAAAATTTCTAAGCGCCTATGGGCGCCCACAGTAGCCAAGGGGTTAAATGCCTCTCGTTTATGAAGATGCTTCGACTTTATCGTTCGAGACGGCGAGACCCAATTTCGGAATTATTAACTCGCGGTGTGGACGTATAATATGGATTTTAAAAACTCTTTTGTAAGAATGAGAATTGAGAAGGCGATTGTTACATAATTCGTTTGAACACAACCTAAACTTAATAATAAAGTACTACTTGTGACGCATCATTCAGATACGTGATTTTTATTAATTGCGTATTTTTATTATAACTATAAAAATCTTTTCATGTAAAAGATAAATATTCTCATACAAACTTCAAATATTCTTTTTATCGTTCGATTAAGTCTAACTTTATAGTCGTCATAAAGTAATAATAATTATATTTAGCGTTTGATAGTTCTAATAATAATTATACTAATGATGTAAAAAATATCGTAATCTCTAATGTGATTACTCATTATTAAGTATTTCTGTTTTTAGTGTTTCTTTGTTTAGGTATCTAAATTCTTATTAAAATCATTTCAATTTCGATTAATTTAATATTCATCGTAAAATTTTCCATTCGATTTGATTGAATTATGATTGCTTACATGTTTATATATTTATTGCAATTTATTTGTGATCTCTTTTTATATACGGTAGTAAAAAACATTTTTCACAATTAATTAAAAATCGAGTGAAAATCGATGTAATACCACGGCATACATAACAGTAAACAATGTATGTAAAATTGATGCGTTCGTAATCTCCTTTCAGCGGGAAATACGATCAGCTTTAATCTGCTTTTGTAAACGTGTAAGCAATGTGTAAAATATTACAGTTTAATGACAAAAAATTAACATTAACCGTGCACTCATAGTCGTTTATATGCATCTATAGGCGTGTACATACATACACATCGCGGAAAGTATGCTAACGACTCTTCGAACACATTGCGGTATCTTATTATTCGAAATTACAAAGTTTCGCATGATGCTTCATGTAATAAATTTCCTAACTTCTGTCGACTCCGTTACGTGCTCATATCCAAACTGTAATTACTTCTTTTGTGTAAATTTTTGGGAATAGTTTAATGGCAGCGTTGACTTAGTTTCCGAAACGATTATGGGTTCCTTAACGATTGGTGGCCTGAATTATGCATACTTATTGTCTAGTATTATTATTACATAGGCGCTTCAATATTGTACGTATAACGAGTTACGTATTTACGAAGTATAAATATTTTTATATTTACTGAAGTATAAATAATACAGATACGTTCTCGCATGTCAAAGCTTTCATTGATTTGATCTTATATTTACCTGAAATTAAAACTAAAATTTTTTAAATATATTTATATGAATTAACTATCTCCTAAAGCGTTAATCTACACATTTTAGTAATAAAATTATATAAATGATGATTCTATGCGAGCATAGAATGATGTTGTAATTATTCGATGTTTAATTAACATATAATTTAACAATTATAGGCATTCGCGTAATTTATTCTAGAGAAATACACGAATGCATGAAATTAAAACTTTGAAGAGAAACAAATTCAACAATTCAATGAAATCATTGTTTTATAGTGTTTACTTAAACAGAGATGAAGAGTTGGAGATAATTTGTTGTCTATTAGCTAAATTGCAAATCTTTGTGCAACGAAAAAATGCTTACATCAATTGCAAACCGTACAACTTAAGTGCAATGTTTGTTATTTCTAATACTTGCAATAAGTCGAAATAAAATCGAAGTAAATACTAAATAAATACTAAGTTGAAATAACTCATCCATTTCTGCAACAAATGCATAAAAAATCACAATCTATTAAGAACAGGTTAATATTGTCATTAAACATTTACAGTGTTTTAGAAATTAGAATTTTTGCATTTACTTTGTGTAATGCACAAATTTTCAAGATACGTTAAATTCATGATAACGTAGTTACGATTGTTCGCCAAAATCTTCCACTAACTTGGAGCAAACGAAATTGTAACTATAAGTCTTTAAACAGTACAAGAGGAGCACATATAGTCTCCGGAGGGTTGACGGGTAAGACTGATGTGTCGAGCTTGTCAAGAACTCGAAATACTGTCGTTCTGCGAAGCGGAAGTGCCACCATACTGCGAGATTCTTAGACAAGATATGCTACAAAATCCAGACCTAATCCACCGTACAACTCTAACAATCTTAACGTTTTTAGTTTGAATTTTAATACCGTGATCATTTATCACAAATCATAAATTTACAGAGAACTTTAAATAATATTTCAACATGTACGATTTATAAATAACACTTAGAACGTTCTCCAATTGCTAATATCAAACATTCATTTCATCGTCACATACATTAATTGATTAATAATTTAGGGAAGGGTAGGTTTATATATATATCGAATAGTGATAGTAATGATACCCATAATTAATGTTGTAATAATTGATACAATTGATAGCTTCATCATTATTAAAAGACTGCAGAGCTTCGAGCAAATACTCGTAAACCTGAAAATCTTGAAAAAGTTAATAAAACCGAAAATGTTTAACAACATAAAAATAGTGCATCTCATGTCATAGCTATTGAAATTATTTATGAACAAAGTAGACTTCTATCTCGTTTCAGAAACATGTTAATGTGTATAATAGATTACAGATTAGTTTTTAAATAATATAGTATCTCAAAATATTAATTACACTCATATTTTGAGGCGATGATCCAATTAATAATTAATAATATACTTATTACCATTTTAATATCAAATTCTGTCAACCTTAATATATTTCTTTAATGTATTCCTTAGTTCTTTCTAACTAATTGCAAGTATAATTGTTTAATATTCATAATTAACAGTAAATAATTAATTAACTATATTTAGCAGTCAATAAAATTACGAATGAATACATATGTACACATGACATAATAAACCATTTTGCATTATTCAATAACGTCTTTCTTTTTATTAGGGGGACCGAAAAGTAATGTCGTTTTTGCGCATGTCGATATTCATTACTTATTTGTTAGGTTATTATTTATTTCAAAGGCGCGCTAAACACATTTTAAGGTTAGAGTGACTTGTGTTCTCGTAAATAGTAACATCTTAAATATTTTTTGCAATTTACGGTGAAATGGCCAGCCAAATACCAGAGGAGTTACATATCCGGCATTGTATACTTTTTGAGATTCGCAAGGGTAGTAACGCAACGGTTGCTACCAGAAACATTTGCGATGTTTATTGTTACGAGCCGAGAGCCGGTGCACACGTGGCCGGAGGTAAATGAGTTTGTGCGGATATTTTGAAAGGAATGCGTGAACTGCCCGATGCCTATTTCATCACCGGGTCGCCACTGATTGGGTAATGGGGTTTTGGATTGATTCTAATTTTGCCTCGTAACTTCAAAAGAAATATTAATAGATACACCTCGAGCGACAAAGGTGTATCTTTGTGGGAACGTTACCAACAACTGACTCGAACTGGGAGATGGAATGAAATAACTTGTACACTGAATTGCAAGTAAAAACTAATATAATCTAACAACTTCAGTCTATTACAAGTGCGTAAGTGTAGTGTAAGTTTCACGATAGTCCTAAGACACGCTCTCTGGTTTTCGCACCAAGTCGGCGGGGGTTAATTATTGCTCGAAGGAGAACTCGGCTCGATCTTGCTACGTCTCGCGTCGCGATTTGACTTGAAACTGCCCGATGAGAAGAAAAATCTTAGCCCTTTTATATGCGGCTGAACTAGAATATTTGGTGGTGGTGACCGGGCCTACGTGACCAGATCACACCGCGGATGGTACCGATAATCGGGGACGCATGACCCTTCTTGAACTCGCGCTTATACGGCAGATTAGGGTGAGGACTGGGCCTACGTGACCAGATCATACCGCGAATGATACCGAGAATCGGGGATGTGTGACCCTTATTGAACTCGCGACTATATGGTGAATTAGATATT
>NW_027589716.1:0-1010 GCF_028453695.1 Augochlora pura
TTGTTCGTTTGTTCGTTTGTTCGTTTGTTCGTTTGTTCGTTTGTTCGGATGCCGCAACCCAAATATTTGCTAGAATCCGTGGATAGTCCTGGATCGAGGATCTCCGTTACGATTAATAGTATATCATAATTGCTATACACAAAACAATCCCTAATATTTTGGCACAGTCAAGTTCCTCGCTTCGAGATCCTCGCACGTAAAAGTGTCCGTCGACTGAGTTGCGAGATCCTCCTGCTCGAGAGCACAACGTTCTGCTCTCAACAACCCTGCTTCCTCTGCGCTTGTCTCTAAACTACACGACTATACCTATCCGTCCACGATTGTCTGGTCGTCTCGTCTTTTCGTCGTCCCGTCGTCCCATCGTTGGATGCGCGTTGGGTTCGTTTGTCTACTCTCGAGCAACGGAGACGCAACAACAATCATGTTGCCGGTCATCGTTCGATCGACTCGCTAATCGAGCTTGCCGTTAACGTCCTCCAGCACTGCTCGTTTTCATTCTATGTTTCCCACCACCCAGAGTCAGGTTCGATTAGCACCTAACCGAGAGCTCGACCGTCCAATCGAGTCCGCGTGGAGAAGATGAAGAGAGCGAATACATCGATATCCTCTTGTTCGACCGCGTCCGAGAGACCGTTTCACGATCGTGTGGACGACGATGTCCGTTCTCGTTCGAAATCTCTTCAGCACAGGCCGGACCCGACGTCGCCGCGGGCCTCAGCGTCGAGGACAATCCACGCGCGTTAAAGGTCGAACTCTCGATGCGTTGGGCTATGGTGGCTCTGGCTCGGAGGTGGGAGATTCCTGCTACGCTTCCAAAAATATTAGAGCCGTCGGTTTCGGCTCGAGGTTGCTCTTCTTCGCCTCTACCACCAGGAACTCGATCTCGTTGCGGTCGCGCCTCGCGAACGACTCCGCGATCAGTCTTGCCACCTCTTGGTGATGCAGACCTGGAACAAGAATTCTCGTACACCACTAGTCCTTCGTATTCGCCGATACGAAAGAACCGAAAT
>NW_027589717.1:0-6202 GCF_028453695.1 Augochlora pura
CAAAAAATTGTACGCCCCGCAGGCATAACTGCGACGCATCGCGAAATCGCCGCGCCGTGTATTGTAAAGCCAACCTCGCCATCGTTCCAGCGTAAAGATCGTGCGTCCCGCGAGCACAACTACGTCGTATCGCGGAATAATACACCGCGTCAAAGTACCGACCTCGGCGAGAGTTTGTAAAGGTTCTCCCGCGGGCGACTCGTATTCATTTGAGGAATCGGCATTCCTCAAATCTTCCCAAATTTAAGATACAATAAATCAAATTTATACCGTAAATCTTCATTGATTCACCTTTGTGCAGATCCTTGCGTCCAGCGACACGAACCTCAAATAAATAGCCGACGCGAGCAGTAACCGGGCGTGTCGGTTAGAAGAATTTCCGCATATTTCCCCGCGTGTAAATTGGACCCGGTTACAAACTCAACCTTCTAGGCGCTCAGTACGAAACCTCATACAATCAAGATATCTCCTTAGGTAACAGCCGCTTCAACGACATGATAACACAAGTAACTGATCAGTTTAAAAAACAAATAGAATCAGACCAGAACCGACAAGCCACCCTTACCCAATTCTCGTCTCAAAATCCGGCCTTTAATCCGGACCCCTCGACAAACCCAGACTACTTGATCAACCAATCAATCCTGTCAGAAATAATAAAAAAGACCAACAATAAGAAATCAGCTGGCTTTGATGGCATCCCCAATAGAGTAATTAAAAACCTACCTGGAAAATTCATATACCTGTATACCATCCTCTTTAACAACGCCCTCAACAACTCGTACTTCCCTAATAAATGGAAAATAGCGAAAAGTATCTGCATTAACAAAAAAAGTAAAGACGGAACCGACCCTACCAATTACAGACCTATCTCCTTACTGCCTGACCTAAACAAGACATACGAGAAAATAATCTACAGAGCCATACACGTAATAGCCTGCAAGGAAAGCATAATACCAGATGAACAATTCGGATTTAAACATAAACACTCCACCACCCACGCCATAAATAAACTAACTTTTAACATCTGCTGGGCCCTAAACAATAACCATTGTGTAGGCGCAGTACTGATTGACTTCGAAAAGGCCTTTGACACAGTTTGGCATGAAGGCCTAAGCTACAAACTGCTAAAACTCAATTTCCCTCCCCACCTAACAAAACTAATATGGTCTATGATAGCAAATAAAAAATTCATAACTTCTGACGGCACAAACACTGCCACGCAAACTTACAAAGTTCCAACGGACTCCAGCAGGGTACTGTTACAGCCCTCTATTATTCAACATATACACTTCAAATCTCCTCAAACTCTTCAACATAAACAATACCACCAACACTTAAAGGTATAGGATTCGCAGACGACTTAATAATTTATAGCATTCATTCCAAAGCCACCATCATCCAGTCGAACCTTCAGTCACTATTTGAAAAAATCCAAATTTACACCAATAACTGGAAACTTGAAATCAATTTCGTAAAAGGCGAAATTTTTTCGTTAAATCCTATTCAGGCCAACCCTCATAGACACCAACTATGATGTTACGAAAAACTGGAAAAAATTCCAACTAAGAGTCAGCAGTACTAACCAAACATTCATCCCTCATAAAAAAAGCAGTTAAATACCTGGGTATCCACCTTGACCCCCAATTAAAATTCTTTAACCACACTGACACACAACTCATAAAAGCAAAACAAATCTTCAACAGCCTCTCCAAAATATTCTTCAACAATTTCCTTCAACGTATATGCAAAATCCTATGTTACCATTCGCTAATCAGACCAATCCTAACTTATGCGTGCCCGATATGGTTTAACATCCCAAACCACAAAATGGAGAAACTCAGATTATTTGAAAGACACTGTCTACGTGCATGTCTCTCAATGTTCAGAACACCCGAATCTAACTACACCAAACATTTCTTAACACCGCGAACATAACGAGAATTGATTCGCATATAATAAAAATTTTCAGGAACCATTTTGCGAATGTCATCCACCACCCAAACTACCAAATCTCTGGTCCCCTATAGCCACAACCATTATATCACAAAAAATGCAAAACCTCAGGATTTACTCCCCCAGAAATATTCCCACACCTGGATTCAGAAAACCTAATTTCAAATAGTGATAACATACCCCTAATCTATCATATAGACAAAGGTCCCAACTTCAGATACTGCACTCACATCATCCACAAAGACAAAAAAACCAGCCCCAAATCAAACAACAATTACTGGTGGTTTAAAAAAAAAAGCACCCTAATCCCTATATTCACCACCAAAAAATTATAAACACAATCATGTCAACACAAAGCATCATAGCCACCCCCCCCTCCTCCTCCTAGCTCAACCCAACCAACCCTCCGCTCAAACCCCGGGCCAATAGAAATAAGACAGCAATTAAGTACTTCTAAGTAGTTCTAAATCTTTGTAAATATTGTATATAGTTAGTACGCTTAAGTCATATTGATACACATTTAGTAGCGCCTTTTTTTTCAAATTAGCATAAAGCCATTTTTGGGCGCCCCAATCAAAAATAAATCAACGCCATTCACCCTTACTGACCCAATTTAATTTTAAAAAGGCGCTAAACTAAATCATAGCACCAACTAGGATAAGATTAGGTTTATAAGAGCCAACACGGCTGTGAACTGTAAAATGTAAAATATCGTGTATTTTTTTCAATCATTTCGCAACATTTAAATTGTATACTGCAGGCTTCAAATAAAATGATGTTTTTTAAAAAAAAGAAAAATGGTTAGAGCGTACGATTTCGGTCCTGCTACGCTCGGGTTCAAATCCCGTTAGAGACTAAGTTTTTTTCTCGTAAAACACATTTTATTTTTAAGGAAACTTTACTTGGCTGCGACTCGTTCAACGGTAAACGTTGTGAACGTTCACTCTTTTGAATATTTTCACACGATTTTGTATATACTCCTTGTATATACTTTGGAGTATATACTCCAAAGAAGTAACATATCAATCGCGCGCATTTCAAATATTTGCAAAATGTCTAAACGTCTCGTTACAAGGTGTATAGGGTGTAATCGGGCACTTCGAACAGTGCGTGGTCAGAGGAAGATAGTACGTACATCACTTCAGGCTACGGAATTTTCAAACATTTTTAGAAAAGTGGTGAGCGTTGGTGATATATTTTGTTCTAAGTGCCATATTTCGTCATATTTCCGCAAAGAAAGTGTGCGTAAGAGAGCTTCCCAGTGACAGGTAACAGAAACCCATTATACTTCTACATCCATGCACCAGTCCGATTCAAGTCAAACTTCTTTGAATCAGGCACCTTCAACCTCTACATCCTTGGACCAGTCCGATTATAAAAGGAAGTCATAAAAAAGAATTGGTTTCCAGGACGAAGAGTCATTTCTACCAGCATTTGCTGAAGACGGAAAGCTTAGAAGCTAAATTAATGAACTGTAATCTAAAGAATGTTAAACAAAGCCGTAATGACGAACATATGTAGTTAGAGAAGGGATAAAATAAGAGATACTCCAAAACTATTTTTGTATGTCTTTCGACTTAAATATTTTCCAAATGTTAAAAAAATTTTTTTAAAACATTACAAACATATTTGTAAAGTCGTTTAAGTAAACCATGTGATATAGAATTGGAAAAATAAAATGTGTTTTACGAAAAAAAACTTAGCCTCCAACGAGATTTGAACTCGAGCGTAGCAGCACCGAAATCGTACGCTCTAACCATTCCGCTGACCGATTGAGTTGTAATGAGCGGAAACATTTTGGTATATATTCCTCTCGTTACAATTTTTTTGCTCGCTTAATTCGCATTTTTAGGGTTAAAAAATTGTTTGTTTCGATGTAATAACGTTTAAAATTTAATCAACACTCGCGGTAAACTAGACAAGTAGTAGCTTCTTTCTGACAGCAAAAAAAAACGACACAAAAAATCTGAGAAAAATTGAGTACACGAGCCATGATAGTACCTTATCAGGCAATTAATATAAAAGTGTTGGCTATTTTAGTTTTCGAGAAATCTTCAATTTTCCGATTTTTTGGGGGTTTTTCATTTTTGGTAATTACAGTTTGCAACTGAAAAATCTTAAAAAATTCTATAACATCCGGCTTGATATCCAAAATAAGCCATATTTTTTTCAAAATTTTAGAAAGACGCTAAAGGCGGAAAAATGCCGGAAAACCGCGAAATCTAATTTACCCTGTAACAACCCTCACGGACAAGTTACAGAGTTAAAATTTTGTACAGATGAGTTTTTATTGGTCAGCTATTGAACGGAATATGACTCATAGATATCCTCTAAGGGCAGTTTTGACCATCTTAATCGGCTATGCTCCTTGTTACGGACCATGAGAACGCTGACCCATGGGGCCTTCCGTACAAAATTCTCACCAGAAAGCTTTCGATAGAAAAAGTTAAGAACAGCATCACCACCGCAGGTAGCAAGACCACAACAGCAAGACCACCACTTGGAAGGAAACGAGCAGGACCCTCCTAAATTCCTTCATACTCGATGACGACGCCATGACGGATTTAAACTCACACCGCAGAGTCCGATTAGATTCCCAAGTATATAAGTATACATACAAATACTATCAATACTATAAGTTCTATTCCGATGAATACTAAGAGGATATAAGCGACATAAAACATGATATCCAAGGATATAAGAGAGATAGAAGAGGATACAATGGAATTTAAGTGTATATAAGTGAGATACTATTGGAATATTACGTATTACCCACAATACGATATTTGTGCATGGACAAAAACAAATCAATGTTCTTAGAAGCGATGGAAATTAAGATAGGAAAATATACACCTCGTATAAGTGCTTGGCCTTGTGAGACACAAGCATAACAGTTGCGAATTACGAGGGGACCCGAGTTTTCTTTTCGGGGTTCCGGAAAGACCACGGTCAGTCGTGGAAAAGCATCTGCATAGAAAAGAGCTTCCTCACGCACCGTAAAATAAAGTTTCTTTTATTTAAAACTACAGCTTAGTTTAATTGTATTTAAACACCAATTTTCAATAGATACAACATAATATCCAAGGAAAAAAGAGTGATAGAAGAGGATACAAGGGAATTTAAGTGCATATAAGTGAGATTGTTTAAGCGCACTCCGCGAACGACTGATAGGCTCCGAGTCGTCGAAGGTTGTAAGGCTCCGACTCAAATAACTTTGAATCCGCGGTTATGGCTTCCTCTACACGTTTTACTGTGAAGAGATTTTAAATTGTATTTGACGGAGCAAAGTTTGAATTATTTGCTGTGATGGTCACGATACGAATGGCGACCCGGAGTTGGTGATGTTACCAGGAAATCTTGTAAAGAGAGGGATGACACGCTGATTGGTTATTTCCAAAATATCACGAAGTCCAATCAGCATAGTTCCGAATTTTCACCACCTCCTTCCATGCGCCATTAGCGCGCCTTCTCTTGGAAGAGAGGGGGTGATACCTGGGCTACGTGAGGGTCTCGAGCGCCCGACAATGCCGCGTCTCTTGTTTTGGGAAACCCCTAGGAACCTTGGCGATTCCGTTAGGTTGTTCGCTCGTAAAATTCCCTTCGGACTAGTCGAGTTTATGACATGTAATTAGCTATCATGCAGTGTTTGATGGAGGAATCCTGCGTGAACACCTCCGGAACTAATACTCCGCGATGTAAACTATCTATCGGGTTGTAAGGCCGATTACGCAGTGCGACGGAGTGGTTTAGTCCCGCTGTCGGTCTAATTAAAGATGAACAGCTGTTTTAGTATCGCTACAGTGACGCTAAGTCGAACTGCAGGAAGGTAATAGTTGATTTGTTCTGTTGCGTGTTCGGACCTTGAAGACTGAACTTGAAGTACTATATAAATATAGACTAAGTTCGATGGTCTAAGGCGGAAGCTGGATGTATCTAACTTGACTCTGGCTGGATGAGAGACGATGTTGAAGATACGTTGATTTGTCGCTATACGAGCGATGATGAATACTTGTTGCGAGTAATACAGCTGAAGGCCAAGAATACAGAATACAGAATACAGAATCCAGAATACTAGAAATTGCAAGTTTTGTGCCCCTTTTATAATTTCTCCGAAAGAACACTTGCACGCGGATTAGCTATCGGTGAGGTGGAGAGGAAAGTAAGAGAGCCCGGGCCTCGCTGTGACGTTGGACGGGAAACCCCAAGCTAGTGACGTAGGTCCCCGAAACCTAAGCGAGCGGCCGGCGCG
>NW_027589718.1:0-12931 GCF_028453695.1 Augochlora pura
CACGTCAATTCCACGGGTAATTAGACAAGAAATAATATCTTGCGATTGCTATAAAAGTACGATAATAATTACAGTTCCCCTTTCAATGAGCCATTGTAAGAGACGTCTTCATTGTAATCTTCAAACAAGCTCTACGCTCGTTGAACCGAAATCTGTTTTTATGAATTTTCATTAACTTTTTAACGCATTCCGAATAATACTTGGACGCTGTCCGAGCAAAATACATGCAGCGGCATTTATAACTAATTAACCCCAGCAGTAATGCCGACGAATATTCTTTTTCAAGAAACACGGCTTTATGTGCTATACACTATTCATATCCGTATGGTTTGCAATGGGTTGTAAGCCAAAATTCATAATTTTCGTTTTAATGACGCAAAAATGCGGTCTGTAGTTGATTTTATCCAGGTTGAAAATAATTTTGCTAATAATCGTACTTAAAGATTTCGTTGAATTAGACGTCTGTATTTGTGTACTGTGTATTATACGTACTCTAAATAAGTAAATTATTTAATTTTACACATGTTCTGTATATTATATGCTGCATATTGTATATATTATATTCTTCACTTTCGGTTAGACCCCGCCTCTTTCTAGTTTGGGGTGTACCCTTATGGTTTAGTCCGCCTCCTTTAGCTTAGGCCCCACCCATTTGTTCAAACCCCACCTTCTTTCGCTAAGACCCATCCTGTTCTGGTTAATTCTGTTGGTCTAAAAAATTATTTAAATTACAACATACTTAACTTAATTCAAACAACCTCAGTAACCCCACACATCCGGAAATTACAATAATTTTGAAACGCCCTGTACACTATACCTCTTACACTATACATTCCTTGTGTATTCTCTGCATTAACCGGTTCGCAAGCAAATAGTAACCAACAATAACAGAAACGTGGATTCCCCGCGGCGAGTTCATTCGTTGAACAGTCGATGCAACATCGAGTTCCAACGAAAGCAAACGAACAACGATAACAATTCATTGATAATGAATGGCGGTGGTGGTGGCCCCGGTGCCCGAGATCGGTACGGCGCGAGGCGGGTCAGGTAGGGATGGTACGAGCCCGTGCAATCAGCCCGGTCGCAATTAAACAAACACAGAGGAGCAGGTGAGGAGAGAGAGAGAGAGCCCCTGTAACGCGGCAAACAAGATATCCGTACGGAAGTCGTGGCGCGGCCAGAAGTCGAATCCATCTCGCGTCCCTAAACGCGCGTACACGTACCGCCGGCCGGATGAAATGGAACTCGAACTCTCCATTCCGACGGGAACGAGATTGACTGTAAAAGTCGGCATTGTTGGACGGTAGGAGGGAGGGGAGGGGTGGAGGGAGGAGAAAGGGGCGAAAGGAGAAGGGCGCGGGGGCCTGACCCGGAAAAGGGTCACAGCGCGGAGTGGCTGTATATACGCGCGAAAGTACAATCGCCCCGAGAGACCTTATCGAGCGAAACAAGTCGAGTTGGCAAAATTGCTTTCGCGGCGCGGACGATTAACTCCCGAATGATCATCGTCGAATCAGCGAACTATGGTTCATTAACGCTTAGCCCGCCCGCCAGCCGAGCCCGAACGAAACGAACTTCGTCCGTTAATCGTGTTTCACGAATCGCCCGTAAGAAAGCCGACGAATTTCTTGATCCCCGATACCCGCGTCCAGCCTTCAATATCGCTCTGCACGCTCCGCGCCCGGGATCCGTTCTCGATTAGCGATTGGTTGGTCGCGGTGATCGCTTCGCGCGACCAGAACGCACGCGCGTGGATGCCGCTTTTCGAACGTATTCCGGGAAACCGGTCTCCGATAAAGATGCACGATTTTTCGAAGACGATTGCAATGTCTCCTGTAGGAGGTATGTATTAAACGAATCATTATTCGATTAATTTCTTTATCTACATAATTATATGAATGAAGGGATAGTTGAATGATTTTATTAGCGAATAAATTGCTGTTAACCTCTTGGTGAAGCGAGTGCTCGCGAATAATTAAATCGCGACAATTTTGCTTCTAAGTAATTCTTTCACTCGAAATAATACTAGAATAAATAATACTAGAATACCTTTGTTATATTTGTGAATAATTGATTTCTAAGACAATACTCGTTGATTGCGACTACACGCATGACTCGAATAACGCCAACGACACATAAACATCTTAAATTTTCTTCTGCAATAATTGCAATAAGCTGAAGATAATATACAGCTCTCCTCGAATACTTTTAATCTTTCTATTATTTTAAATTACAATCGTGTTCGTTATATTATAACTACGTAAGCATTCGCAGGTTAGATAATTACATCGAAGAAACAAAAATAACGCTCCTCTCCCGTTATTCTATTTACCACCATGTTTTCTTCCCCATTTCGTTCCCCGATATTCGTTTACCCGTACCGTATGTAACACTTCGTTGAAATTCGATGTAACCGAATGAGCCTTAATTAAAGTTCCCGGAGGTTAATGAAAAAAAATACCGGCTCCGTTCCAGCTGCATACGGAATCGTGTTAAATGCGTCGTGTTTATTCGGTAAAAGGCTGCAATAACTTGTCACGCGCGACGCGAAACGAAATTGAATTGTAGGCAAAAAAATTTCGCGAAAAATGAAATGGATCCGCGGGGCAACTTCGACGCGAGGAACATTAAACGGCGTCGGTGCGGAGAGTGTACGCGTACCAACGCGCCGGCACGGCATTAAAGCTCGCGCTTATGTACGTGCATGCCAATTACCGGCTATTTCGATTCACCGTTTGTTCTCGTAATGATCGACAATACCGCGGCACTGCTAATTTCCTGTAATAATCTAATACAATTCGAACCATTATGAAATAGGCGGCGCGGCGCGCTACCGTTCCACGATTATTCCTGTAAGCCGAGTTGAAAAGTTAATTACAGGCACAAACGCCGACCCGGTCGCTATTAATTATCGTTCGGCAGCGCGTGACACGGCCAGCTGACTGATCAATTCGCGAATTCTTATCGAATTGAAAAATTACCGTGCCCTATTATATTTAACAATTATATAATATTTCTTGCAGCAACTCTCAACATTGACGTTTTGATGGCTTTTACGCGTGATCGGAGTAAAATAAAGTAAATAGAAAGTGTGCGATAAGATTGATTTAATTTAATTAATTACCGAATCAATTTAATTTATGCAAATAAGACGAGACGGTTAGACGTTAAAGAATATGATCGAGGATTCGGTATCGTAGTATTAAATTAAACCGTCGCGTCGAAGCGTTCCAGCGCGGGCAAACATTATCCGTGAAAATTCACAATTTTTATCATCGCCGAGCAAATATTTACAAGACGAATTCGCATCGTCCGATTTTATTGTATTCTCTCTATTTAACCGTACGCAACGCTCCGGAAAAAATATTTGCCGGTTACCGTGAAACATTCGCGGGCGAACTTCTTCCCCTGATTTTCCACCTTTAATATTCCAGCTGGTTCGGAGGGTAGATTACGTTTTTATGCGGGGAAACGTCGGTGAGGATCGCTTCTTCTCTTTTTTTTTTAACATTTTCACCCGCGGCCACGAACCCTCCAAAAAACGATCCGGCCAAATATTTAGAACAATAATTACGTGGTCTCGTTACCGGGTGAAATGAGGAACGGTGTAATCCTCGGACTTTAATAAGGAGCGCGCGCGCGCGCGCGCGCTGTTTCCCCGCGCTTTTAACGGATCGCGGGCCCGGTCTTCGCGCGAAAAATTGGAGAACCAACCTGCTGCCGGGGTTCGCATTGTTCGCATTGTTTCGAATAAATCTTTGTCTGGACTATTTATTCGAATGAATTCTTTTCAGACGGGCAACTATTATTTGTTATTCCCAACAAATTATCCCGCCTATTCGTTCGGGTAATACTTCGTTTCTTCGCTGGGATTGTTCATTTTTCACTCGCGACGGTTGCTATTTTTTACTTAAATAATTCTCAATTTTTTATTCGAATAACGAATAATTCTCAATTTTTTATTCGAATAACGAATAATTCTCATTTTTTTATTCGAATAGCGAATAATTCTCAATTTTTTATTCGAATAACGAATAATTCTCAATTTTTTATTCGAATAACGAATAATTCTCATTTTTTTATTCGAATAGCGAATAATTCTCAATTTTTATTCGAATAACGAATAATTCTCAATTTTTTACTCGAATAACAAATAATTCTCAATTTTTTTATTCGAGTAACGAATAAAATTCATTTTTTATTCGAATCACTCTTTATGCTTCACTCAATTTATTCTTCATTTATCTATTAAAATAGTAACTCGTTTTTTATTAGACTCAATTTAATTTAATTCATATCATATTCAAATAATAATTATAAAACGATTCGAACAATGATACCGATAATTATTGACCGCGCAATCTATGTAATTTGTTAACCATATTCATGCTGTGAATACGTATCCTAAAGTGCACGATGACTGTAAAAGTTTCGCATATCTGCTCATTATAAAAAGCAAGCAAAACACGCAAAGCGACGAAGGCACTTCGCCGTGCACTGCATAATCAACAGCCGCGTAATTGATTCGCACATTTTTACAAGGCGCACCGTACGCAGAACGGTGCCCGTAAATCACGGCCCCGGGATGTCTTAGGGACGGTTTTGTAGCTCGAAAATTTGGTCGCGGACCGTCAACATTTCGTGTGCACCGGACCAGTAATTTCGTCTCATGGGTCAGCAGATTCGACAGTAACAAAGAGCATTGTGCTTCTTGTCGAGCTCGCGTACGTATGCGGTGTATGCATCTGTGCGCGCGCGCGCGTGTGTGTGTAGAGTGTCGAGCAGTAAAGTGCGCCCGAGAAAACAAGAAGGTATCCTTTATGGTTCAAAAAATCTGCTGCTCCCGGCACTTCTATCCGGCTGAAGAGAAGATGCGGGATGGAAAGTCGATTGTATACATTCAACTTTTAGAGTACTACTTCGGAGTTACGGAGAGAAATCCTGTTAGCCGACGCACCGCGGATTTGTTCGGGCCGGGGCGGAAACCGCGCGCGCGCGATTTTCGCCGGTGCTTGACACACATTGAATTTCAACGATCCGTCACTAATTAAAATGTTCGAGTTGTTTCCATATGCATTTTGATGAATCCGTACGGCGCCGCCCGTAATTATTCGAACGACATCGCGCGTAGGTTTCGTAGGCTGTTCGCCGCTGTTGGACGTTGCACGGGCGCGCGTAACGCGCCGTGTAATCGCGGAACGTAGATGACACCTCATTAGGATAATTAACTGTGTTTTTGACCGGTGTAATTGGAGTGCCGCGAAACTCCGATTCTTCGGTTTTGCTCCCATTGAAAACGGGACCGGTCGCCGGCCGACTATCAAAAAATGCGATCGGGAGACTCGCGTAAAATTTAATTGGAGAAACTGTTGCAACGGCGAGCTTAATTAATTGCACATCTTTGGTCATTATTTGCTGTTTTTTTTTTATTCTGTGTTATTTATAGCTTACTTCGTGGGTAAGGTAAAATAAGTTATTTTTTAAAGAGTAAGAAGAGAACGTGGGTTATATAATATTCTATCTGTATGGAATTTTTCTTCAGATATTATTTTATTTAAATAGTTTACTAAAAATATATAATGTAATAAAGAGAATATAAAAGATTCCAGCAGCTATTTCGGTGCAACGATTTTTCCAAAACTCTACACCGTTCGACCGGAATTTATTTAGCCGAGCAATGTCCGACTTATCTTTCGCCCGATACACGGCATTATTTCATAAATACTAACTGCGCTCTTCAATCTCATCCCACGAGATAAGCGACGTATTTTTCCGATCGATTTTAGCCTCTGTCTCGCGCGAACTTTGTCCATTGTGCCTTGACGCTTATTATATTGTCCAGCACAGGGGTAGCTAAATTTTATAGCTTTCCCCCATTTCCGGTTCCTTTTTTTTCCCGCTCGTTGTCCACCGTGACGCAATTCCCTCCGAAACCATCGTTTCACTTTTTGCAAACAGCAATTTGATTTGCTGGCTTACCGGGAAACAATTACTCCTCCGTGCGTCAGTCGAGCGCGGTTTTTCATCGGGGCGACCAATCGTTCCCGGGACTAATGGTTTGCATTAATCCCTGATCTCTGCGCTATAAGTCGAGTCGCAGACAGTTCTCGAGCGTACTCGAGCGAGAAGATGAAAGGCGGGATCGATCTTAATTGTTATCGATTTTTCTCAGCTTTTTAAATTTCGATGGACGAACGAAAGCTCGCGCGGAGAAAGCTTGTTCGTATTTCATCGTTGTCTCGGGGAACTTTGTTCAATATTAATTGTTATGAAATTTTTAATTTTTTAAATGATTATAATAATTGTTGTGATATTATAATTATTGTGAATTGTTGAAATTAGTAAATTTGGATAAGAAATTATTATTAAACGAGTGAAAAGTATGTTCAAGTTTAGACGTCACCGACTTATTCATTTTCAAAGTTATTATACAGGAATAAAAGTTCAAGTGTAGCAAGCTCGTCGTTCATAATTGATCATTGTCTCGGTGAACTATTATCGTATGAGCCACATTTGCAAGGTTCGCAATTATCTTCGAATTTCGCTAGCGTTCGTATCCTTTTCATGAGACTTCCCTAAAGTTTCACACTCTCCCCCCTCTCTCTCTCTCTCTCTCTCTCTCTCTCTTTCTCTCCCTACGAAAGCTTTGCGGCAACGTACAAAGTTGATGCCGTTGATGAAATGAGCGTCACGAAAGTTGTACCGCGCACCCTTGGGTATTTGAGAGGTTGTATACCCACCATGGGTTGCATTGCCTTGACTTTTGCGCGAAGCTCGCGCGGAGCTGCATACCGACAGAAACGCACACCCGTAGGATCCGCAGGAAGTCGCAATAAAATCAAATATTATATCAAACATTAGCATACGCCTCCCTTCCGAACATATGACTCTTCTACGACGATTTATCACGTCGATGTTAAATTTTATTCAAATCATTTGTCCGCGTCGTTGTTCGAATAAAACTCTGTTCCAAAGGATTCGGTGGAATAAAATCTTGTTCAAAGAATTTATTCAAATGAAACCTTATTCATGAATTTATTCAAATAAAACTTTATTCAAGAATTTATTCAAATGACATTTTATTCAAAGAACATATTCAAATCAAACTTTATTCAAAGAACATATTCAAATGAAACTTTATCCAAAGTCGAATAAAACTTGATAAAAAAAAAAATGCCAAACCCTGATCCCCCGATTAATGTTATCCCATTTTGCAAAGCCAATATTCTTCGTAAAATTCCGAGAAGTTCCACCTTCGACAAAGGGATTTTCGCTGAAATTTGGAAAACTTTGAAACATTTCACTGGTCTCCCGGGATAAAAGGTAGCTTGTGCATCAGAAATTTATGCAGCCCCCTTCGGACCGAATCGCGGAACCTTCGAAAGTACTTTGTAACAAGTACGCAACGTTTATAATAATATATCTCGAAAAACCTTTTCGCACAACGCGTCGCGCAACGGTACGTCGCGGCCGCGTCGATAATAATTTCCCTGAATAAATCCACGGTGAACCGTGCGCGTGTTCGTCGTAGTCGACGGGCATCGCGGAAAATTTTCAATTCAAAGTACTTTGTAATTATCGCAACAGAGCTGGAATTTCAGTCGCGTTCGAAGTTTAATTTGTTTGCACGAAATGAACCAGAAACATAAATCACATTGGAACACTCCCCGCGACGTACATTCCCAATGCTGTTACATCGTTGTTCGCACTCGTTCGAATTTCAAGTCTATTTGCATTACAACCGAACGTTCCCTACCAATCTCGCGAGAACATATTAAACGTTATTATTAACGGCGATATTAAATACGCGGGATGCGATTCCCTTCGTTAATTGCGTACAATTTGAAACAATTTCCGACTGTTTTTCAACTCTTACGAAATATGTACGTAGATGTTATTTATGAATCGTTTGAACGTAATTTTCTTACGTTGATTATGTTTTTCCACAGAAAACAAGTTGGCTCCGTTTTAATTTCCCTCGAAATCTCCTGCAAGTTTCAGTGTTCCTTGGATAAAATAATATTTTTAAAAACCTGCTTTCACAGATCAAATATTTTCAGAAATAAGAAAAATATTGAATAAACTTAAAAATAATATCACGTTCTTATTCACTCGGTGAAACTGTTGGAAGAAAGGTTATAATTATATTAAGGTGTATAATTATAATTATATTAGGTATTATAATTACAACAGAGAGTAAAAGTATAATTCTTCAATAATTTGTCCATTGCTTGCTACTTTCTTATTAATTCGTTTAACACTTGGACATTCAGTATACACATTTCATAACTATATTCTTATTTATAAATATTACTAGAAAATAGATTACCCAATTTATTCAACATTCATAAAAACGCATACGCGCTCAACAATAAAGTCCGAAAATTCTGATTCAAAAAATTACCAACCTCCAAACTGTTATAATTTTATTTAAAAAAGTCGTACAAAGTTGAAACATTGCTCATATTAAAAAGCTACGTCTCCCATTGTTTACCCTTGTCTCAGATTCGTACCAAAATGTTTTTATCCTCGGGCGAAGAGGCGAAAATATGGAGGGTGCTTTTATTTCACAAAAATAAACTACAAACGCCCGCACGAAGTTTAATAAGCCCTATTCGGGTTTCATTCGGTGCGCGATAAGTCAGTAAGGAAAAATCGCGCATGAGCTTTCACGTAATCGCCGTAAAGGGAATACTGGCCGCCGTAATCTCATTACTGAAAAGAAACCCGAAGGATACGTATTAATCTCCGCGCGGACGTTTGAAGTTGGAGAATTTTTTCGAAATAAAAGCACCGCGCCGCGTTTTCGCCTCGCGAAAGTCTCGAGCACAAAAGCACTTCGGACTAAAACCGAGACAATGGTAAGAAATTAGAGGGGCATCGCTCTTTAAAATGACCGAGCATCCGTCTCTGCGCGATGTTTTTTAACGAAGTCGCGGTATCAAATGTCGCCGATCTTTCCATGAAAATTCTGTTAGGAAATGTGAGACGCGAGAAGAATTTAACCCTTTGCGCTCGAGACTTTTCAGTATCGAAATTAAGACCTTTGTTTTAACTGACTATTTTTCCATTCGGTATCATTGTTTTTATTTGATTCATATTAAATTGAATATGTATGTAGATGACTATTATTTGATAATTGTTGGAGCACAAATTTAACCCTTTGCACTCGAAACGTTTTAGTATCGAAATGAAGACATTTATTCCAACCTACAATTTTTCCATTTGGTATGATTGTTTTTATTCCATTGATATTAAATTGAATATGTATGCATATAAAAGACTTCTATTATTTGATAATTGTTACAAATTGAACCCTTTGCACTCGAGGCCCCACTAAAATTGTTACATAATGCTAGAAGATCATTTTTGCACATAAAATTCAGACACCAAAAATTGTTAAAAGTGTAACTGTTGCATGAGTCACGAGACTCAATTTCGTGCACTTAAAATGCACTCTGTCATATAAAATATAAAATGGAAGAACTATAAGCTAGAAAAATGATTTTAGATTTCCGATTAAAATGGCTTCGAGTGCAAAGGGTTAATAACGTGAGCATTCTTTTGAAAATAGCGCGGCAATTTTTAGCGTCGCCTCAGAGTCGCCACTCGAGCGCAAAGGGTTAAAGGATTAAAAAATGTCGATATGTCTCTTTCAGCTTATTAACCCTTTGACTACGAAAGGCGTAAAAAACGTAAATACACGTCTTGTCAACTTTGTAAACTGCAACCCCTTCGCTGTTGCATCAACTTATCTTTATAATATAAATTTTATTATATAAATTATTCATTATCAATATCGAAATTTTCTACGATTTCTTCGTAATGACATACGACAGTCATTCACTGCGACTGGCCCGTTCCACTTCGTTCGTATCGATGGTATTGATTCTACAGTGTGCCGCAAAGGGTTAAAATCCTCGAAGGAAAAAGTAGATTTCTCGAACGCGTTACACAAAAATTAGATTTTCCACAAAGATCGGCCGCGTACCACGTAATGAGCAACGTCTTGCCGTAAAATCTCGTGAAGTTGAACGCAAAGATGCGATCACCGTCGGGAAAATGTTGTTCGCTTCGTTTTCGGGGTAAATGGCCGAGGGTGGGCCGGCGCCCGGCGCCCGCCGCCGGCAATTCCGAGTGGAAACAGGGGCAGCGCGGCGGGCGGCTAACCCGATTTTCGGCGTAAAATTTGGTAGTTGTATCAGGAGAGCCCGGAGCGACCGGTTCCAACCTCCGGCGTCGTTCGCGCGGCTTCCGCAAGGCCGAAGCCGTGGGCACCGTAGCACCAGCGTGGCCGGATAACCTTTCCGGAGAAAAGAGTGAAGGAATTACGATCTCGACCCCGGATTCCCGAGGCCCCGGCACGATCGTGATTTAATTACGGCCGTTCATGGCGGACGTTGAAAAGCTTCCTTCTCCGTGCGCCCGCGCCACCCCCTCTCCCCCAACCCCCCGCGACCAAGCGAACCGGCCACGGAAGGCGCTAAAAGATCCGAATCTCCGAAAAACCATTCCGCCTGCACGCGCGGACAACCCACGAAGGGCCCTCTCCTTTGCTCCCCTCCGCCCCCGATGCCGGAACCCGGCGTCGTCGTAACGTGAAAGACGATGTAACAATGAAGGGACCGCCGCGCGCCGCAAGATAAACCCGCGCTGCTACCAACAACTTCCTTCTTTCTGGTCCCTGCGCCATTCTTTCCTCCGCTCTTCCTTTCTTTCTTTCTTTCTTTCTTTCTTTTTTTTTATCTTCTCTTTAAAGTATCAAGCCAAACCCGTATACAAGGTTTCTTCGTTTACGTTAATTAACGCCGGCCCCCGGACGATGGACGTTACGTGGGGAACCCACGGAAAGTTTCGGCGCGGCTCGCTCTCGACTTCGCCCGGTCGGCTGTACGCGAACTTCCTGTATCCTCGTTTTTAGTTTTACCAGGCGATTAAGATTCACGCTGCCCGGGAAACTTTCCTTCTTTGCCTCGGTCCGATTCCGGTGGGTCCGTATAATCGGCGCGTTCTTTTCTTGCCGGCACTTCCCCGGATACGTTCTCCACCTCACCTGTTATCCAGCTGAATATTTGCTCCGCGCTAGGACCGCCGCGCGATTACCGTTAAACTGAGCCACGAGTCCTCTGACAAATTCAGTAGTTATCTTTCATCGGATTTTTAAAATATTTTTATTACGCGTCGACATCATCCATACATCTTAGGAATTTTTTCATAAACGATATTTCGTTTCAATTATATTTAATTGAAAGACAAAGTATTTACGAAAATGGAGAGAAAATGCTTTCGAGAGAATTACTACTGTTCTTCTATGAAGATAAATAGACTGCTAATTTATTAATTTATTACAAAATTGAGCAGCCGGGATATAACATTTTGGAGATGTAAGACTCTTAGATGTAAGAATTTATATTGTTTTAAATATTATTATTATATTAATTTATTATTATTATATTAATTTATTATTATTATATTAATTTATTATTATTATATTATTTAAATATTATTGTTTTAAATAGCTGAGATTAGACAAACGACTACAAAGAGTTCAAAACTCTTTAAAACATCCGAATATATTTTAACGGTCGCAAAATAGCGAAAACAGCTGATTGGTTAATATATAGTTTGACAGAGCGGTTCTCAAGATCTTCTGATTTCGCGTATCACGCGGCTAATACTTTTCGTGAACGGATAAAATTCCGCGGTCTGGTTGTGAACAAGGATCCCACAGTTCTCTAGTCATGATAACACGAAATCGTGTTACGGAGATACCATGTTGCACGATGATTGCCTGAATAATTGCCTACGCAGCTTACTCGAATGCAGATTAGTCATACGGCACAGCGTTCGTGGTACCATGTAATCAGAACTTCCACCGCGACATATTCTACAGATAAATGAATCAATTATACAAAATATATGAACACTGTACAAAATGTACGACACGTTGCCAAATAATTAAGAAACGAAGAAATATAGAAACTTTATGTAATACAAACCGCGAATTTTTATGTAAAATAAAAATTGTTCGCAGCAATTATAAAGTACTAAAATCAAATTAATTTAATTTATAATAATAATATATTGACACTATTGAATTATCTTATCTTTCTATAATTTTTAGGCTCTTTACTGCCGAACAATTTCAAATATGCAAAATTGATATGTAATGACTTTATTTATTTTTTATAATGATCATATTAGTTTTGTTAACTAAAAAATAATAATAACTGGCGTGCATTATCTCGCAAAAAGGGAGAGTCGAGTTTATTTAAATTGTACAAAGTTTTCGTTACAGTGCCAGCTGCGTTGTTGTAATTTATCCAATAATTTCCTATGGAAGCGTCTCGATAATTATTACAATGCTATAATAATTAACCGGTTATTTCGACCGTGTTAGTTACAACGTTGTACACGTGTACTCGCGTAGCGTTCCGACTTTAAGGTATCCGATTATAATTCAAGTTCTCCTCGACTGCCTGAAAATAGTCGCTCGACATTAATATTCAATGCTTATATAATGAAGAAATTCCGCAGACGCGAACGCGACACGTCGCACAGTTTAGACTTCCTTCGCGAGCCACCGTAACTTTTTCACGAGAGAACGCCGGGCCGATCGCTGCGACCGGGGCACAGGCATGATGATCGAGCGGATATTATCGGCTCGTTTTGCTTTATCGCTCTTGAGGATCCGCGGCGTCGGCGGTGGTGCTTCCACAATGATTTCCTGGTCATTCAACCTTGAACGCAGAGATTGCACACGACAGCGAGCAGAAATAATTGCTTCCAGTTATCGCAATAATTCGCGGGTCTACAAACATTCTCGATTCTATTGGCCGCTCGACAAGATTTCGGATCGATCAGTTTTAATGGGGGTTTGCGGGTTTTAATTTCTGGCGAAATTACCCGCGTGATTGCGAAGCAATTATGT
>NW_027589718.1:13031-24008 GCF_028453695.1 Augochlora pura
AAAAAAAAAAGAAGAAGGAAACAACATAAAGAAGAGGAAGCAGAAGTTTCACCCTTTAAAATCAGCCGAAGCAAATTGTTTTCGGACGAAGTTACAAAAGATTAAACATCCGCAACTTTTCACTCGAGATTCAGTGATCCCTTAATCCCCATCGCCCGTGTACACGGCGAAACATTTGTTCGCGAGCCGGCGAGCTTTACGAATCCCAGGAATTCTCGCTATTAACATTCAAACGGCGGGGACTCGAGTCTATTTCGACTTGGAGCGTCGATATTATCTTACTCGATTATTTAGTTATATATTTCGTTATTTAATTAGTTTCTGACAATTAACCCTTTGCACTCGAAGCCATTTCAAGCTTCGATCCAAAATTTGTTATTTTGACCAGCATAGTATTTAGTATAATTTATGCATGTGCAATTGAGTCTTGTGGCTCGTAAAACCCAACATTATTTTGTTAATTATATAACAATTTTCATTGGCGCTTCAGAGGCGCCACTCGAGTGCAATGGGTTAATTTATATTATGATATAGACACGTGGGGAAAGAATTGCAAACACATTTTTCGTTGGATCGAAGACGAATGATATCTCGAATTTGAGTGCTGGAACGAGTGTCGTGACAGAATAAACATTTTTGCCACGCATTTTTCGAGAGTTGACGTCGCTCGCTCCAAGAGTACTTCCTTCGCGGACGTCATTTATACGAGGAGTCCCATTTCATTAAGGTAATTGATATTCCGGTTCGATTGCATTCCGGCAGGCGCAAAAAGTCGAGCGGCCGCGCAAGAGGAAACGATTATCGAATTCGGCGGGGCGCGGCGGATTATCGGGTCCGGCGACCTTGACGCTGAACCCTCTCGTCACGGTGTCGAGCCGCGGATAATTAAGAAGCGGGATCGCGCGCTACACAAATTACCGATTCAATTAATGTGCCCGGGCCATGTCGGGGTCCACCTTCATCCACGCCCATCGCTCCGACGTTCTGCTCCTCCTTTTTCCCCCCGTCGGGGAACGGCTTCCGTTTTAATTTCGGCCACCTTGGGCCGGCGGACGCCCCGGCGAAAGAATTACGAGCCGCCTCGACACCGTTCGCCCTTAGAACCATCGATCTTCCGATAAATTGACTGATTGATCCGCGGACCACGTCGATCGGAGCGATCAAAATAAAACGGTGGCGTCGCCGGACGGTGTTTCGCAATGCGTCACTTTCGAACTAAATAAAAGCGCGGAATTGCGAAACGTTCGATAACAAGGTGAGAAAATAAGTAAAAATAAAAGTAAGAATAATAATGTAACGAAAATATCACTTTTCAATTGCAGTGGAAACAATTGGAGATGGTGAAAATCTAAGTCAGTCGATGTCAATGATTTATCTTCCTTTTACGAGCCTTTAATTAACGATTTCGTCTAACACCTAAAATAGATTCAAGTTGTTTGGTACAAGTTTAAAAATTTTCGAGGGATGAAATAAACACTCTGTGCGCCTACGTTGCAAGAAAGATAATCATCCCTTAAACGCACTGAATCTAAAAGAATCAATAAAGACGGCAGTAAAAATTGCCGAAAGTATTTCTGAAACGCGCCGTTAGGCATCGTTGCTCGGATCAATGGCGGATTTCCCCTTTTCGTAGGAAAAGTTCGGCGTGACTCCCCATGAAAAGAAATAATCCTATTTTGTTAATTGAGAAGGTGAAATATAAATTCCGCCGGCGGAAATTCTGTTAATTCAAACGTGACAATCCTTTGTATTAGCGAACAGCGCGCAGGACTCTTCATTAACTCATATCACAGAGGCAGAAAATTCATCGCGTGACAGTACAGTCGGATTAACTGCTGAATACTGATGAAACTACGACGTTAAATGCGTACACCGGAATCGTAAACAACGGTAGTAAACTGACTGTGCGCCCCATTCTATTTGCGGCATTAGCCTAATTCAACTATTTTAAACAGGTGAACGATAAGAGTGCGCCGGAAGGTGGAAAGAATAATGAAGCGGCTGGAGCTTCGGCTGAATTAAAAATATGGTAGTCGATGAAAGAAATATGTTTATATAATAACAGTTATAAACAAAATTAATTGTACGCTGAACGATCAACTAATATCTGTCACTAATAACAGCTTCGTCTAAAAGTAGGGTTAGGTTTTTTAGAATTGAGATTAAATACTAGTTGGTAATTTTTTATTACAAAAAGACGTCTAACGTGTTTTAGTATAACATTTTGTCGATCGAGCGTACAATATTCATTCTGTTGTTATTATTGCAATATCGTTACTTTCTTCCGCGATGGTACATCGATGTTAGAAATTCGATTATAAGGCTATCAGCTGGTCATGTTCAATGGAGGTTGAACGCGCTGGAACACTATTGGATCGCCGGCCCGTATTAATCCATTTATTTGGCAACGAATAATATTTAATTCGCGCGTGATCGAGCACCTGGACTATATTTTATTTTAAAAGCTGTATTTGTTACGTTCTTCACAGGAACGTTATGTTTCTTAGTCGCGAATATCCTTCGCGCATTTTTCTGAGATTCCAAGATGGCGCCCTATCGTTTCGTCGATATACTCGAAAAAGCGATACCGGTAACGAGAAAGTATTTATTTATTTGTAAATGATAGCAAGACAAAAATGACGATAACGATATTCGTTCCCTGTTCAGTGAGAAGAATTAATTAATTTTATAAAAATAACAGTATAAAATAAAACAGTGGCGATATTAGCAGCATACTATATTCATTAAGATGTGCTAATTAATTCCATGAAAACAATGGTAAAAAACTGTTACACGAACGTCATTTGTGCAATTTAAAAAATGTTACACGAGCGTCATTTATGCAATTTAAAAAAATTGTTAGTTCCGGTCCCCTCGGTTTTAATGGAAGAACAGATTTTATATTCCATCTCTCCCATCAGTTTCCAAAGCAGCTCACAAAGTAGACTTCTCGTCCGCAACGTCGAGATCTCTTTTCACCCGTTCGAAACGGGACCGTTCCAGACAAAAAATACATTTCGAAATTCCGTTCCACTTGTATACAAAATTTCGCCGCACAAACGTGCACGGGATTTAATGAAATCTAACCGCTGAACGCGAAATTGAAACATAAAAAAATCTCTCGTGTACACCGCACAGTGTAGAAATCAGATATAAAGTTACCGCTTGGCTCAACAATTTCAGTGGGCAACCATTTTTTTAATTGCGCGTTGTTGAATCTTGTCGCAAGGGGCATCAAATTCCGTTGGTCCGGTTATCGATAACGAAGCGAACTATTTTGTCCGCTAAATATTAATGTACGTATTGTTCGGTATATTGTTTAATATACGTATTGTTCCGTATATTGTTTAATATACGTATTGTTCGGTATATTGTTTAATATACGTATTGTTCCGTATATTGTTTAATATACGTATTGTTCCGTATATTGTTTAATATACGTATTGTTCCTTTGAATTGGTGGAACGAACGGGACATTCCGGCGGACCTAATAGAGCAACGCCGGGACTTTCGCGATTTGGAATTGAACTCGTCGCCGGATGCGGGAAAAATCTGATCCCCTTTTTGGAAACCGGGCCAAAGTGAATTCCATTGTGCCGGTGGGGCTTCGGCGAACAAGTTCGTCCAGGCCGTGCGACGAGATAGAAAAAGAAAGGGCAAGGTTGGTTTAATCGACGAGTTAAAAGCTTGATCGCGTTGAATTAGTCAGCCGAATTTAATTGATCGAATGATTCGCTCTCTGTCCCTGCTTGGTTGCAGACATTCCCTCTCTCTCTCTCTATTTTACTTTACGTTGTTCTCTCTCTTTCTTCCATTCTCTCTCTCTCTTTATTTCACTCTTATTCTTCTCTCTCTTTGTTTCACTCTCCCTCTTCCTCTCTCACTCTCTCTTTCTCTCTCTATTTTACTCTCCCTCCTCTAGCACTCTCTCTTTGTTTCACTCTCCCTCTTCCTCTCTCACTCTCCCTTTCTCTCTCTATTTTACTCTCTCTCCTCTAGCACTCTCTTTATTTTACTCTCCCTCCTCTCTCTCTCTCTCTCTCTCTGGCTTTCCTCCACGGCCCCGACCCGAATTCATCGTCGCGTTCGATTGCTAACGTTTTATTACTTCTTCGTTCAACACAACGCGGAAAAGTCGAAGCAACCGATCGCGTGAAAGCCACCTATAAAAACCGCTCGACTATGAAAATACAACTGGAGCGTTCCCTCAACACCGGTCGAAAAATATCCGCCAGGCGCCTGTCCTTCCCTATCCCGTCCCGTCTGTCCTTTTATTACGTATGCGACAGTTAGCAATTCGCCAACCCGATATTTTGGTTCCACCGCACATCCGTTTCAATGAACGTAAAATAGAACAGAGCCGAGTTCCCGAAATGTCGCGTTCCGTTCGGAAAATAATTGTTCGCTCCCCCGCAAAGTTTCATCTTTTTATGGCGAATCGTCTTCAAGCTTCACTTCGGTATATTTACCGAAACTATTTGCAAACTATTTGCAATAGTCTGTATAGATTCATTCGATATATTCTTCGAAATTTGTTGCCGTTATTTGTCACTTTAAAATTCTAAACGTTGATTTCAACTATTTTATTGTTTTTAATTTGTTATCGTAGGTTTTCAATGCTGATCGTCGCAAAAATAGGCAACACGATATCTTGACTGTAATTATCATTCTGTTATTCATTTCAAGATTATAGGTTATATTTTATATTTAAAAGACGAGACCTTTTGTGTTTAATATATCAGTAATTTTGGTTTATAATCGATACGCGAACTGGTAGGTCATTATTAATTAAATTAAATTCTTTAAATTATTGTATTCACGCTAATAGAATTACTAACAAAATAAATTTTGTCAACGATAACATCTGCAATTGTAAAACGACATAACCTTAACTCTCGCAAAATCTATGTAACTTTCATAATTAAAAACGAAATATTTGCAGCAAACATTATCGAAAAGAACAGCGAAATGTAACATTTCGGCGAGATCTATCAATTGAAAATTTGCGTCGACGCCGAAAAATGTTCGCAATTAAACGTTGGTATTCGAAATCGGGCCACGGAACGTTCTTGTCTCTATGTAATGGAGAAAACCGTGCGCATAACCGGTGTTCATTGATTCAATAAATGCGACAGTGATTGATGTGGTCATCCTCCCGAGGGATTTATCCCCGATGAAAGAGGGATTCCCGAAAATTCCATTAATCGTTTAATTGCGCGCGGAACGGACGTTAGGGACCGTAACGCCGTGGCTAAATTCCTTTCGTTAAACAAACGAGCAACCCTCCCCCCCCCCCCCCCCCCTCCCGCCCCGTTTCCAGACTGGAAACCGTAATCACGTTTATGGGGGCGTTGATCGGACGCCGCGTAATGCTTAATTTCCAAACAAATTCACTTCCGTCCGTTTCCCGCTCCTCCTTTTCGCCCGCGCAAATTAATTGCATTATTGACAGGACGGCCGGACTTTATTTACCGTGTTATCGCTCTCGCGCGAAAAGTTTTCCCCTAAAAAACCCTCTCTTATACGTGGTCTCGCTTTAAAGCGTAACGGCGACGCGATCTTAGCACTTTTTTTAACCCTTAACTCATCCAAGCGCGCGGTTTTAACGAAAACAAAAGACCGAGTTGCCCAGAGTCATTTTTAACAGAAAAAGCAAAACGTATATTACTTTATTCTTTATTTACTAAAATATATATTACCTTGTTCTTTATTTATTAAAACGTAAATATTACTTGTTCAGTATAAAAATTAGTACGAAACCTGAAGTAGTATGTTTTATTTTTGTTAGATAATAATTTAATCGTTCGTAGTAAATTTTAAGAATATATCCAACGCGTGTCGTTGTTAACAACTCGCCAAAGTGTTTTGATTTCGTTCATAACATTGTCGAGAGGGTGAAAAGCTTTCAATAAAAAGCTAAACAAAGGGTGCCGACGGTTTTTAATGCACCCAGCCCGAAAAGCGTGACCCGAGCGGCGTGTTTTCATTTCATTTTTCAGCAAAAGTTTAATGTTCCGCGCTTTTCATTATTTTATGTACCAGCTGAGAGTAAAACACAGCCGATGGTTTATTCGGTATTAACTCACCGTTCTCAGAAGCAATTACTACCGTAAACTTAAAACAGGTGTACCGGGACACGCTATCTTCGTGTGACTTCAAATTGATACATTTTATGCATACGAAACTCTTGCGACTCGCGCAGCAATTACGTTTGCAATAGCTTTTTTTTTCTTCGTAAAAAAGTTTCTCGTAAGAGAGTTTGTTAATATAAAAATGATTTCGGTGCGAGTTCGAGGACAGATTAGAGCGCGAATTGTTAATCCCATTTACATTTACGCTCCCTTGTCTGCCGAATTTTCGTAACGGATTATTTAATCCGCCATTAGACAGAGAATATATTTATAATATTCTTTTACACTGTCAACGGTTAATATTTCACGCACGAGATAAAAGCTTTCCAGTGTAACAATTACCGAGACGAAACCTTTCACGGCATCGAATAAAGTGATTACATTTTGATATGGTCGCTGCATGGTTCCCAAGTTTCGAAATAACTTTAAACCTTTTAAAATTTTACTGTTTAATGAAGATTTCCGACAATCTCTCGTCACCGGCAGTTTTCAAACATTCTAGACTCATTCGGACCTGAGCAATCGTTTATCACCATTTATTAACGTTAATCGGTTGGTGTCCACGTGAATGCGCACGATAACATTTCCAGTAAAAATGTGTGGCTGAAATATAAAATTATAAAAACCATTAAAACACGAAGTTAAAACGTGAAAATTAAAATTGAAAAATTCTAGAAAAATCCTATCTAAATCGTGGTACTTTGAAGCTTATTAATTCGCGAGAACCGTCTCTAAAAATCCTAATTAATATTTCTTAATTGATAGCGCTGTTCGCGAAAGCAATTACACAACGCGCGCGCGCGCGCACACGGCCGTAGGAATTAATTACTGAGAAATTACTCGGGCAGCCGACAATGATCAGCAGAGTAATCTTGAAAAATTTCCGGCGAAACGTTTCCGCGAAAAGAAACGCGATAAAATCTGTTGGATCGTGCTAGAGTCTAGAGCAGAAGGGTTGGAAGTATGTGCATACGAGCGCGAAGCTCAAAGAATCGCGCGCCAAGAGAGAGAGAGAGAGTTACAATTCGAAATCTCGTTCTGCTCGCTTCCTGGCCGCCCCCTTTGCCTCCTAACAAACGTTTTTATCGCACTGCCTACACCGGCAGCTTTAATTTCAGCCATCCTTTAGGTACCATCGTTCATCCCGCTCTGTCCGTAGGAGTCAAACGATGGTACTTAACGTTTCTCAATTTTCGCGAATCGTCGGTGACGTTCTCTGCGCGCTCGCCGTCCGTGTTTCTGCCGCCTGGAACGGGGAACGATTCATTTCTGTAATTCCGTGGAAGAAAACTTCATTTCGCCGGGGCGGGAACGGACCGGCGCGGAGTCTCGCGCGCGATTCTTTCGCGTAATGGCGTGTACATTTGCAGCTCGATGAAATTAAATATCAAACATTCGAATGGAAAACGTTTCGCGTGCATTAAACTGCGAGCACTCGGTCGAACCGACTAGAATCGCCGAGATGTATCGTATAAACGGCGTCGTACGTCGGAACGTGGAGTTTTTCGTCGAATGCGGCGTTTTTAATTATAAATATTTCGATCCGGCTACCTACAACGGGCCGCGAAACTATTGAAACGGTTTTCGACGTCTCTGCAATCGGGTCAACAGATCTAAAATTTTAGGGACGTTAGAGGGAATGGTTTACTATGTTTAAATAATTCTTTCTCTTTTAATTGCAATTAATTGGAACGACGAGAAAATTTGGAATATGCGACGCGACGAGCATTGTTTGCGCTCTTTGTTCTAGACAGGAACGTTATTATTTTATTTTAGTCGTCATTGCGACTAATTGGAATTTTTTAGTGGAAAAATTGAATGAAAAATTTGTAGGAAATTACTCGTTTGACATTGTTTAGTAAGCTAGTTTTTCTGACATCGCGGTAATGTTCAGGTCATTTTTAAACAGTATTGTTATCTCTTCGATATAGTAATTTGCAGATTATGTTTTGGAACGATCCGTAGCATTTAGATCAATTTTAATCGATCTGGAGACGAGTTGGATCGATATCTCGGGTCTGCCGCACGCCTCGAATTTACGATTTGATGACAAACGGGGTCAGCCATCTTGGCTAGTGATCAAAACACATCATAAACCAAACGCAGGTGCTAGCACAGCAATCGTGACAACTATCGATTTTCCAGCTACGCGAAGCACGATACTTCTGAATATGGTATTAACCCTTTCACGACGAAGAGAAACATTTCTTCGCCATTTTCAAATTGCTGATTGTCGAATTCAATTATATAAGAACTTATATAAGGAAGCATTTTTTATGAGGAATGTCAAAACAGTAATAATATTTCTTTTCTCAAAGTTTTGTATTATTAGGTGAGTATTATTTTGTGCAATAATAAAATACATTTGAAAAAATAAAATGAAAAGAGATGCCTGATAATAAATCAGTAATTATAAAATAGTAAATAACAAGCTTAACTATAATTTTTGTTACTTTTACAATCGATTGAGAAAAATATTTCCCATAAAATGCCAAACGAACTACACATTGTTACGTTAATATAATGTTCATGTAAACAGTTTATAAACAGTTAATATGAACAGTTACTAACATTTAATCTCAGCAACCTTATAATTATTTACATAATTAAAACCTTAGCATAACCTCGGCATTATCTTCTACGATATAAAACAAAAATTTTAGACGCACGATTTAGGCGAGACAGCCCGTATAAGCACTCGAAAACCGTACCATAATCGAATCCTGATGTATTCCGCGACGCTATAGACAAGCGCGCCAAAGATAAACCGGTTTATCAGTCTTTCTAGGTCAATAATTTCTACGAACATAACACTTTTACAGGATCGATTTTTCGAGTCGTACGTGCACGATCCTTGACCCCGCTCAACCATCCGTCCGCGGCATCAATTTCTCACCGATTAAACCAGCATCCCACTATCCGTCGGTCTTGTTTAATTATCGGTCATTTAATGCCACCGCGCCGATAGTTACTGTCGATAGTCGCGACCAGTCAATCGAACGGGGGAGAAAAAAAAAAAATCATTAATTGGCAATCGACCCACGGGCAGGTCCCGGGAACTCGACTTTCTCGCGGGCGACGCGAAGGCGTTTCCCCCGGATTAGCCTGTTTTCACGGCTCAGATAGAGATCTTTAATCGTTTCCAGCTATTACCGATATATACACCTTGCGCAGGTAAACGGGACACCGCCATAGAGAACCGGCTGAATCACGATCTCGTGGGAGTGATTCTCTGTGTGTGGGTTTTCTCTCTTTCTCTCTCTCTCTCTCTTTCTCTCTCTTTCTCTTTCTCTCTCTCTCTTTCTCTCTCTCCCTCTATCTGGCTCGACAGTCTAGACGCATCCGCAATTTCGTTTTGATCGAACCGGGAAGAATGCGCCATTGATAGTAAGCAGTGGTTTTTTTGTTCCTGTTTCTCGTTTCGATTACATTCGTGCTGATATCGGTGTACCGGGGCTAAGCGAAGCAACGGGGGAGGATGACGGCTACACGTTCATTCGAAATGCGCGGATTCAAAGGAGAGTCCAATCCATTCGGGATAATATTTTCCAGGGACCCTAGATAACAGTTGTCTGAAAAATGTTCGCATACAAAATCGGTAAGAAGATCCAAAATGAAAAATAGTAGCAGATGGTAATTTTTGGATATAAATAACGATTACTATTAATCGAAATTTGCCGATAATCATTATAGATGACGGAAATTTCCTAACTTCTATTTATAATAATTTTAATTTAATATTATTTATATTAAATAATTAATTTAACCCTTTGCACTCCGCGCCATCATGGATGTTACCTGCCAGCGCTTATGAACATTTATATTATTATATATTATATCTTATATATGTATATATGTATATGTGTATATAATATTGTTATAACAACATTCGATTTATATGAATTTGTGACATCAAGAAATAGTTGCAAATCGCTAATAAACTTTAATGTTTAGTCATATATTAGAATTATTTTAGAATTAATTATATATGTTTTTGCAGTTCGCTATGTATATTTAACAATCGGGCGACGGACCTTTTGCATAAAAATATAACCGAGCACACGCGTCGTACCATTTAACGTGAAAAATGAAATTAATTATCAGAAACAAATAACAATATTTATACGTGGGAATTCAAGTGCATCCGAGGCCATCCAACGAATGTATTTTATCGTCAAGTATAAACTTGAAGGAGAAATAATTATTTGAAATAAAGAATTATTTTGCCGAATTAAATCTGAAACTGCTGAATTAAATCTTCGATTAATTGCGAGAGATATTAATTATTCCTGCTCGATACGACCGGTACTGCATCAACAGCTAGACGCTGCGAAGCCGCGCATCTTGGATTTGGTCCAGCCAGATCGGCAAAGCCGTCGCATTGTGAGGGAAATCCGGCACTGTTAATAATATGCATCATTCGAATCACGGCGCAGAGACAAACGGCGGCAATTGAATCGGATTGACCGGTCCCTGGAGAACCTCGAACGAATCCTATAGGAATTTAATAGAAACAGAGAACGGCCGGATCGCGGTGCGGCGCGCGCCGTGCCCGTAATAACGTTTAGACGTATCCGACAGGATGGTCAATAATCAATTTGTCAGGCGTATCAACAAATTTCGGTAATCCTGTACCTGTTGACAAACGACCACTCTTCCTTTACATGCGGAGAGCTATCAGCGACCGCAAAATCGCACGCGCATCGCCGCCAATCGGATTTCGCGGTGGCCGCTTGTATTATTTGCATATCACTGCGCCGACAGCGCGAAACAACGGGACCGTCCTATCGGCGCGCTGCACGGGGGGAAAAGGGGACGGGAGAAACAAAAATGGATACCGCTGGAG
>NW_027589719.1:0-1227 GCF_028453695.1 Augochlora pura
CGCAAAAGGATCCCCTTTAATGCAAAAAAAGTTTGAAATCGAAATATTAAATGGTTACGTTACAACAAGTCCGACTTTAAACCATTATTTCTATTACAAAATTGTATTATGTCATGCAAACATTTTTATTTTCGAGGTTGGTAGACATTTAAGAAGTAGTATATATTCAATACAGATCGATATGCGAAAGTTCATTTTTTTTGTCAAATGGCACACCTTGCGTCAATCCGGACCACTGTGCGCCGGAGCGTTAACTATGCCCGTATTCATGCGCCGACACTACGTCTGGATTCGGATCAGTCTGTTTCGATTACGCTCTCAACTGCTTGCGCGCTTCCCGGAACGGTCCTTACGTCGGCCTAGCTGGATTAGGAAATACGCGGGGCAACAATGTAGCCACAGATCGAATTTTCATACCGCGAACGAACGATTGAGAACCAGTCGCATCACTCGCGCAGGCAGCAAACTTGCGGGTGAATTGCGCGAGTGGAGACAAGCACAAAACCTCAGTCACCCTGCCACAACTAGGAGTTCAAACCTCTGCACATGTAGTGGTTCGGAATATTCTCCGGTGTTCAAAGAAGTGGCCTTGATCGTACGAAATTCGATCGTTTCTGCGACGCGACCAACGGTATAACAACAGAGAAATGTTAGTGCCGGTGTGGAAACAACCAGAAGGTGACGGCAGGACACGTTGTGAACTGGTCGACACCCCGGTTATCCGACGGAATTGTGAGTTTAATTGCTCTGGATGCGAGCAATGAACGGAATGCGACCGGATGACTGGGAGTTGGATTGTAGGATCGGGATCTAAGATGTTCCAGGCGTGCTTCTAAATACTGAATTTCCGCCCGACGATTCGATGACTTTATCTAATTTCCAATTTCGTTAACACTTTACCGACCGCTAGCGTTTTAACAGCATACGCACTTCCGACCGGCCGCTCAGCCACGGATTCTCTCTCGCGCCGGCTCTGTTCTGGTTTAGACTGTCACGCGGGGGTGTCTGTGCGTTTTATATGTTTAAATAAAATTGTCTGCTTTCTGTTATTATAGGATAATTATATTTAATAAAATGTTTTATTGTAATGCTAGTAACGCTAAATTATATTTATTTTATGTATCACAGTGGTTACTACAAATAGGAAATAGTTAATATTTTTCTAACACGTTGAGCGCCACGCCGGTCCCTAGGGACCGGCGCTAGACTTTCCGTTCAGGCCACGCC
>NW_027589720.1:0-25000 GCF_028453695.1 Augochlora pura
TCAAGTTCGGTGCTATTCTGTGAATGAATTACATCAATTACTCCGATTTCATTATGCAATTTCCTTATCATGAGTGATTTATTTTATTTATAAGGTGACGTCGCAAGCTCTGTACGCGAAGAAATTTAGCTCGCCAACCCTTTTTCGAACACTTACTTCAGTAACGTAAAGGGATGTAGCGAAAAGAGTAAAAAAAAAAGAACTAAAACTAATAACTGCAGCATTTAAATATTTTCGGAACCTGCTTCATAAAGAAGATTGTACATTATTTAATGTCGCGATTTATTAATTAAAATGCGTCTTCGTATAAGTTAATATGATCTTAAGGAATAAATCTGTGCTCAAAAATGATAAAAAATATCCAAGTGATAAGTCGAAATTCTCGAGAATAGAATAAAAATAATGAGCACGATTGATACTTACGGATTATTCCTATTTGGATTGGGCATATTGCGCCAATTATAAAACTGACTTCTGGCATTTTGAACGCAGTCTTCGTGACCGAAATTACATGCCCATGTTAGTACATTGATGCGAGTAAATACTGTTAATTGTGGATCATCAGGGTTATCCTTGAAACCGACTTGTTTATACACATTGTCGATCAGTTTCAAAATGTACACCTGCAAACAATTTTTCAATAGTATTTTACTCGTCTGCTTCGTTGTATAATACAGGGTGTCTCAAAATTATGGTACTTCGGGGAAATTAAGGGGAGTTCATTTGAAGCAACTTTTTCCTTAAAAAACATGTAATTACCGGCTTTGAACTATTAACAAAGAACAGCCCGTTGAACTGAGCTTTGACCGCGGGGTGCAACGGGACAAGAGGTGTTATGCTCTGGCTTCTAGCATTTTGGAATCGACTATTAGATATGGTTACAAAAGTATGAATATTTATTTACTCGGAATCCATCGTAGCCAGGCATCTTGATCAGCATGTCGTTTAAGTAATGCATGGCAGTGAAAGCAGACTTCCATGGTAAATATTCAGTCTCGTGTGCCAAGTATGATGTGACATCCAAGGCGGTAGCATAATCTAGTCTTCCAGCTTTAGCTAAGTTTAAGGCATCGTCGATCAACTGTGCTCGATTGATCGTTGATATATCTCTGAATGAATCCTTGTTTAATTGATTAATTATCATCTGCCAATTCGTTCTATCGTAGTTGACTCTGTAGTATCCTAGAAAATCCAATGAAAGTGAACTAGAATTAATGGTGTTTTCGTTACATACTGAATGCAATAACAATTACAACTAATATTAATGCCGAGCAATTAATTACAAATATTAGTTATTTATCAGTTAATTATAAATAGTGTCTCTAATGTATAATATGACAATTATATCGTAACAACAACTTAGTATTGTGTTAGCTGCTGCGACCTAAACAAAAATTTCATCATATTGTCTTCAAAAAATGTAACATATAAATTAAACTTACACGAAACAATAAATAGCAATCATATCTGCAATAGAATTCAGATAAAACCATAACAATAGTTTCCATGTTTTGTACTATTATTTATTACTATCTTCTAATTCAGATTTAAGCATGGCAATTATTTATTAACTTCCCTGTGCTGGGAATGGCAATATTTCGTGTAACAATATGCCTCGATAACATTTTTTAATCACGCTTACTTATAAATCTCTTGTGGTAAATATAGAGCAAATGTGTGCATTAACGGCAGGGGTCTATTAAAAAGTTCCCATCAGTGATAAGGACACATTCATTAATGTAAATCATTGTAAATTTCGTTAATGTAAAATTTTGTGAAACGTTCTCCATATTTATGGATAATATATCCCACAATGGAAGATTAGACTGCAATGATATGGCCATATACATTATAAAACAGGTTTCATAAGATCGCAGATCATATTTTCAAGATAAGCGAGTTTTGCATGGTACGTCACTGCTGTGGACTCCTATTGACCTGATACGTACGCGCCGGCGCTGTCAGCGGGTTGCTATACTTCACGGATATTCCTAATTATTAATAACTTGCAAATGAATAAGAAACGGACATTTTCCTATACTTAAACTTTCTATGCATATTGTTTACAAATTGATTGAATGTCAGAACATTCTAGATTCGTTTTATCCCTATACATTCTACAATTTCTTTCACAGCTGAGTTGATAAGCATTTCTTTTTCCTCAATAATTTCACAGGTAGAACAAGATAACTTTTGTTTCCTGCACGTCTCCATTTACTTTCATCGCTAGAGACATTTGATCTCGGTAGAAACAAATTTCCTTTCGATTCAGGAGAAACAAAGAACATTCGGTAGAACGCGTATAAAATCTCCATCAAAGCATGTTCTACAGTACTACATTATCTTGAGCGACCTTTAGTACCGACTTCATATTTTAATTAAATTAGGTCACAAATTCAAAGAACTTATAATTATAGAATTAGGTGACCTATGCTGCTCGAGTTCTCGACAACTTCTAGCTTACCAGTTTCCTGAACGTTGAAGATTGTCCATTCATTCGGGCCAGCATTCAATTTCGGCAGAACAATCGATTTCTCGGCTTTCATCCATTCGGATGGCTGGGTCTTGTTGAAATCTAATAGTTTTTCAGTTGTATAAGTGATTGGTATCCACCACATCGGTTCAGCCTCCGATGTGGTCTTTACAGTACCATTGTGAAACCGGAAACGTTCCTTAAAATTCAAGAAGTAGGTATTAGAAAGTTGTAGTCAGTGAATACAGAAGATCGTGGCTACGCGCATACTGTTTTCGACGAACCTGCGTTAGCATTGCCGAACCATTCTTGTAATTCCGAATTATCGTGACCACCGGGAATCCAGTTTGAAGTGTCCACGTGTCCATAATTTGCTTTATTGTTACGCTTGTACTTAGGACTTTGTCCTTATGTGCTTGCTTCGTTAGAGCATCCCACAGATCATCCTGTTCTGCGCTTTGATATGCCCTGTTGCAATCATCAAAATCGTAATTAACATGTGCGATTTACAAAATGGTTAAATCATAGTATACTTTAAATATAGTTAAACAGAAGACAGTTTGTATTGAGACTTAATTAGAACTATGTCTCATCCAGACTAAGTTTGTTTAGATCAGCAAAACCTTTTGTATATGGTTTGTTTTACATTCAGCTGGACAAATCTATTGTATAATAGATTGTTCGGATATTAGAGAACCAGATAATCAAGATTCTACTGTACTCTACTAAAAAGCGAATCGAGGAACATGATTGAAGAAGACGATGTTGTTCATAGTCACCGTAAGTTCAGAAAGTGCCAAAATAATATTAATATATTAATAATTAATAGCGTTATATAGATACATCCACTTACTTTCCATTTAAGTAGTTCGTTAATCCTTGTTTGAAGACTTTAGTAGTAAGGAAATGGTCCATCATTCTTATTATGGAAGCACCTGCGTCGATAAGGATTGATATTATAATTAATTCGTGTCATTTGTTATTTGAACGAGAGACTTAGAACCAAATGATTTTAATATCCGTATTACATTAATAAAAGTGTATCGAAACCGAAATAAATACCACTATTGTTCAATTATTTTTTTTTTTCTTAGAGGATTTACGTCGCATGTTCAATTATTCTTTTCCTAACATAATAGATATTAAAATGATCGTGAATTGGAAATAATACGTTTGCGAACCTCATTAATTTTAAGTATATCATAAATACGGTTATAGTGTTACACCCTAATATAAAATTATCAGTATATTTTAGCGCAATAAAATATAACGTAATTACAACTGCAAAGATGGAAATAATCTTTTAATTATCATTGGCAGCTGATCATTGATATCATTGATCTAGTGGCTACAGAGTTACAACAAATTAGTATTAGGAAATAAATTTCCTAGGTGTTGACAAAACTTAAATGTAACTTATAGACAATTATATTTTCGAGCTGACCACAAAGTAGTCTCAGTTTTGTATTGACGAAAAAGCTTTTTTGAATTTTTTATTATTGTTCTTTTCTTACGAAAATACTGGATAACTTTATGGGAAACATTTTTGTGTCAGATGAGCCTAAATACCTTGAAAATATAGTGTTTGTTGCGATGAATACCCTATATATTACATTATACATGTTGGTAATTACTTTGACTTCAGTACTGTAGCGATACTGTATATCAGTTTCGTTATTTGCTAACATTATATCCAAAATAAAATAATATTGGTTCTAAATTTATGCTTAGAAATACCTCGAAAATTATAATAAATTAGGAAAACTGAAAAAATTAACTCGGTATCTATAAAGCTTTCAAAAGAAGTCTCTGACTTGAACAAGCTTTGAACTTTCAACGAACAACTGCACGTATTTATTCAATACCTTTTTCATATGATATCCTATCGAAGATCTCACTAATCTCATCCGGATGTCCAACCTCAATGGATATAGGATGCGAGGATTCCAAAACGTCCAGTCCAAAAACGGTTTGAAGATCATGGACTACAAACTGCTCCAAAACTTTCCAAGTCGGTTCTACCTAAACCAATGAAAAGAATTATAGGTCGGTATGGGAGTTACAGGAAGGCAAGGTATTATGGTCGGAGGCACCGCGGTACGGGCTTGTCAAGTTTTATAGTCGAAGTTGGCCAACTTACTGCGTCCATGCCGACGTATTCGACGTAACTGGCGAACCCTTCGTTCAACCAAAGGTCTGTCCACCAACTCGGAGTTACCAAGTTTCCGAACCATTGATGAGCAAGTTCGTGAGAAACTACGCTCGCCACACGGTGTTTGTTGTTGCTGGTCGAAACTCCGTCTTGGTATAACAAAGCTGTCTCCCTAAAAAATATTAATGTTCGTCAAAAAATTCATCTATCTTTACATGACTACTGTAATACAGAAAATACAACTCTGACTAACATGAAATCAAAATTTTTTTATAATACTTAATTATAATACTTAAAATGTTGTTTTATGTTGCAAGTTATTTACTGAGTATGTATATAATAAAATATATAATCGCTACAATATACAGTACTCTATATACCATATAAATAAAACATGCTCTATTTGAACACCTTACAGAAAGAATTTAAAATTATGGAGCGTTTAATCACCTGTAAGTGATCAAGCCCCAGTTCTCCATGGCACCAGCCGCGAAGTCAGGCAGAGCTACGTTATCAATCTTCGGCAGGGGAAATTTAATTTTGAAGTAATCCTCGAAATACTCGAGAATCTTCGGGCCTATCTTCAAACTGTAGTGTGCTTGATCGATGGCCTCGTTGCGTGCCCAGACTCGAAAATTTCCAGATTCTGATTTCAACATTTTGAAATCGGAAACTATGAAGGCTACCAGGTAGGTTGACATTGGTACCGAACGTTCGTAATGGTCCCACACGTAGGATGGTAATCCTGCCCTAAGAACATAAAATATTATATATTGATATTTATCGTTTTAATACATAAACAATTCGATCATAAAAGATTAATGTTAAAAAATATATTTTCATTAATATATTACGTCCGGAGACTCTATATGATCGTAGCAATCAGTATACTATGGATTTTCATGCATTTTTAGCATATGTAGATTTTTAAAATGCGTGGAAGCATGTGAGTCATTCAAATACAATAGTATTTTTATTTTCATTTTACCATGCGTAATTTTTCATTTTATAATCGAATACATCCTCTAATAACTTTGACATTCATATATTTTATCAAACTCACTATTTCGTGTGAACACTCGAAGTTTCAATATAAATAAACTAAATAATTAACTAAATTATTTTGAAAATTGTTTTCATTTTATGCAATTTCAGAAGTCACTGAGTGAAATCATTGTAAAGAATCCTTTGGTAAAGTTTCAACATGACTTGTACACATGATCGTGCGTCTTGAACAGCTATCACTAGAATAGGGCGTGTTTCGTGTCACGCGCTCGGTGTCGAACACGCCTCAGGACAGAGCCTCTATTTTTAAAATTCAGACCTTAACAAACCTCTTAAAAATTCAACGATCGTTTTCAGCTTCGCAGCCTTTTAGCTTTGGATCGTAAGAATTGATTGAATTCAAAGAAACCTGTAGTAATTACATACTAGACAAAAAACGTTCAAATACTTTAACGACGAATTGTATTGACTATATATAGTAATTTTTACCTTTTTCTATTTATTCAAATCAACAACTTTCTGGAATTTAAAATATAAATGTAGTATCTCATAGAATCGTTCATACATTCGGAGTGTTATAAAGGTACTTTCACCTTGGTGACCCGTTCTACTTTCTTTACAGATATTGAGAAATCTCAGTGCTCAGATTTGTTGCAACTTTCATCGAAACTACTTGAATCCTAAATATTGATGGCATATATCTTCCAGTATTCTTATTTCGCATTTTTACATTGTATTTTACATTGTTTCATTTCATCTACTTACAACAGAGCAAGCGAATCTTAAAATATGAATTTTGATTGACGAAAATTGAAAACTAACGAGAAATATTTGATTTTAATATTACCGAATCTATTAAATTTAATTGTTTTAAATTGTGTACTTATAAATTACTGAAATTAAGGTATAATATATTCAATTACGAGTTCACATATTGTACAAGACAAACGAAAATTGAAACTGCAAAAAGGAAAGGAATACGAATGTTTCTAAAAGAGATAATAACATGAATTGCATTGTTCTACTTGACAACTTTTGGTTGATGGGATGACAACGCAAAGTAGATTAGAGGCGCGAGAGAAAGAGGTTAAAGACGTCGAATTCCAACGCAGCAATAAATCTAAGCGTGGCACAAACGTCACAAAATTGTGATTGTCATGTATGAAAAATGTAAAGCATGCGATTTTAATACTGGTGACTATGAAGAACAAACATTATCCTAAATGTAATCGGTAGCATCGATTAATTCATAGATTAACATTTAATGGAAGATTCGTTGTCAATACTCGATATTATTTAATTGTTACAATAAAATTGTAATTGTTATGAAAAGAGTGAAACAATACCATACATATTACATTTATTTACATATATGAAAAATCCAATTCTAATTAATGCTTATGGCTATAAAATAAGGTATTAAACACATGTTGCTTATACTTAATGTACCAAGACGAAAATAATATGAACTTTCATTTTTAAAACACACTGATGAATCTTTTGAGGTAATAGTTTCTAATATTTTTTTCTATTCCCTAAAACAAGTATCATAATCAAGCCTATCAAGTTATTATCTACGTATCTCTAGATCTTATTTGTAAATGTAATTTTTATATCTAAATCTTGTTAGTAACATGCATCGGGAGGTTGAAAGAGTGATTATAATTTAAGACAGGATTTTACAATCCTGCTTTGTAAAAAAGATATTATCTTAATTTTCTAAAATTTTAACGAGAATTGGTTCGGTATGAATTTAACGATAGAAATTACTATTATAACAGTTGAAATGCTATCCTCGTCTGTGTGCAATATACTGGAAATGTGTAAACAGTAACCTTGCATGAACTTTATGAGTCATTGTGTCTGCAATGACACATTTACAAGGAACATTACCCAAGTGTGACACACGAACACTGACGGGACCTTGCGCTTAGGTAGTGTATATGAAAACATTCAACTTGCACTACGTTTAGCGATTCACGTTCGCGTTATGGAAGTGAGATTGTTTTTCAGGGTTTAATGTATGGAAGATTTTCTAACAGATAATCAACATCTACTACATAGTAAAAACCAATTTTAAACATAAAGAATTTTTAGCTTCAACTTAGATATAATTAAACTAGCCCGTGGACATTTTGCAATGTGAAAACTGGTTCCATAAATTGTAAACAACAGGAAACAAATAGCAATTTTATTTGCTGTTTACTAATTTCAATATATCGATATTCTGAAATCTAAAAAATCTGTTTGTTATCGTCTTATTTTTATCACAAATGAAGAATAAATAAAACAGGAAAATCAACATAACATATTCGAATTTAAAGATTTGTAATAATTAGAAATTTTCAGATATAATATCTCAATAGTCTACTTGGACAATTTTTATTTACCAGAAAAGCCACAATCCAATGACTACAAGGATCTGCTTTAAATAAAAAGTAACAATATTATTAAGCAGCCTTACGTTGAGCAATTACCAACATGTGATGTCTATATTGCAACCACATATGAATTAGCATTATCAATTATTACATAGACGTGAAAATTGCATGCTGTAGAAAACAATTTTTTTCTTCAATACTGTGATGATAATACGAGACGTAAATGTCTTTAAATATTTGTTTTACAGCAGCAGACACGTAAACAAAATTTTGTTAACACCACCAGGGTGTACCAGATTGTTACCGATAACCAAAGAAAATATGTTACTTTATAAATACTGTTATAATTAAAAGATATTTTTAAGATACGTGAAGGATAATATTCTAAGTAATGATAACTGTTAAGTACATCGTTGCTGTATATCATTTGTCTGCTAAATGCTAATGGGATTTTGTAAATTATTTGGTCTAACAAACGAGAAGCGTCGTGGAACAATTAGCCGCACGAATCGTCTTACACAAACAACTTAATTATACGCTTCTTGTAGATTCTAGAAATTAATCCTCCGTTTCATTCGTGCCAATTACGCGCGTACTGTGTTCATTTAACATTGAACGAACTGTTACGGAATTTAGATATTTTTCCAGACAATTTTCTAACGATTAAATCGATTTCTAATTATTAGTCAATAGATATTGGCATCTAGTCATGGCAAATTATTTTCTTATAACATTTTATAAATCCCATAACCTTGCCTAAGAAATTACATACTATGTTACACTTTCCTAATTAGAATATCTAGATCCACGTTACGATAATTACATAGAAATTAACGTTGGCGACAGCGGTCATTCACCAGATTTTATATTACGTTATTTGGATGTATCTATATACCTAACATAGTATTAACAATTGTTAGCGATAATGTAACTAAAGTATGGCGTTAGAAGGTTGACGTGGCCCGCTAAAACTTCATCGTAACACATAAAAATTGATTGGATGATTGTGAACACTCACACTGGCATCGGCTCTTCCTTTCTTGGCATGTTCGCTATAGACGTCATGTTCGTCGGCCTGGCGATGCTGATCTGGAAACGAGCTTTCAAAGCCGGCTCGTCGAAGCAAGGAAAAGCACGTCGTGCATCCGTCGCTTGAAATTGAGTGGTGGCGATCCATCTGTAATAGAAAACCGAGGGGAACTTTAGTAAACAGCCATTGGGAAAGCCTTGTTTACACTTCTATGGACTCCGTCCAAACTCATCCCATGACGATACCCCTGGCTACCGCAGCTATCAGAGACAAGAATCGCGAGACAGACACTCTTCTATTCAACAGGGTCGCGGTGCTTAGGGAGGCTATGTTGAACTGTGCAAATTCGCAGACATTTCCCGCACCGAAAAGAAATGCCGTTGCAAGTAGAAGTTCCGTCGAAACGAGCTGCACCAGGTGGAATCTTCTTTACTTTTAAGAGAGACTTTCATCGTTCCTTTTTGTATAAAATATCGACTTTTTCCAAAGTCCTACAATATAGCGTTTTAGCAATTTGTCTATAGAATTTACAGAATTCTCTAAAGATACTAGTGATTTATTTATCAATTAATGTCCCCCCGGGCTTACAAAGAATGCCCCCGGGGGTATTGCAATTCCACCGCTATTTCGCGGTCGCTAAAATGTCAAATAAATAAATAAAAAGTAAATAACAAAAATAAATTATTATATATAATGTGGCTAATTAAAATAAAGAATATATAAGAAAAAGTATATAACAATAAATAATATCAAATATATGTAAGTAGTAAAAACAATAGAGAATAAAAAGTGTATATAAAATAATATAATTAAATAAATAATAAAAGCGTATAAATAAATAACATAATGGACATGACGCATAAATTATTAACAATAAAATCTGACTGAGATACTTTCTGGGTCCATTACATTTGTCGCTTCTCGGCTCTCTAAAATTTTGCTAGGGCGCGGTCCTTCGGGGTGGGGGGGGGGGGGGGGGGGGGGGGGGGGGGGGGTGATCTGAGGGTGGATCTTCTATCAGGGCCTCCTCATCTTAATTCTACATTAAGGTAATGTCTTCAAGATTATCGAAATAGTTCGATATATTTAGGTGCAGCTTCTGTGTTTATCTCGAGACGTTTCAGATGATCGATATGATCGAAAAGAATTTTATTTACTATTTATTCACTAATCAACTTGACATTTTCCTTTTCGATTCCAAAGAAGGATAAAAAAATATCTACAGAATTTTAAACGTGTATTTTTGTTCCAACAAAGTTTTATCATACATTTTTTATACTCTATTTTTTAAGGTACTTGAATGTACTATTTAATACTGTAAGAACTTCAACTGCTTACATAAAGTCTCACTGAGCTTTTTACAGAGCTTTGAGGAACTCGAATATCTCCTAAATTTATAAACATCTGGATAAAATGCGTCCGTTTATTATAAAACCTCGATTAACAAATCTTATTACAGCTGTTCGAATTTTATTTTTGATCATACTGCACCGCTATTGGTGAGATAGTTTACATGTCAAAATCAAATTAATACAATGTTTGCTTACAAATTCGAACTGTATTATTGAACCGTAATAAAAGATTTCAGAAAATATAATTTCATAAATCAAATACCTTTGCTTTATATCTTTACGTTTCATCGAAAACGGTAAAATTAAAGTCAATGTTTATGTTACCTACATCAGGAGTTACGCAATCATAGGTTTGTACGTTTTAATCGGCGAGGGTATTTACCTGATCTCGTTGTCAACGGTGTAGGAGCTCCTGTAGAAGCCTTGCAAGTAATCGTTCAAATAACCAACAAACTTGAGATGCACAAAGTACTGCTTGCCCCCTTTCAACGTGTCTGAGGTTTTAATCACGTGAAACTGCCGCTCGGTGTCGTTCCTCTGCTCGACTATCCCGATCGCTTTGGTCGCGTTCCTCGTGGCTGAATATTCTCTGATATTCGTGAAACTTTCATCGATGTCCATGCTGACCGCATGCAATGTCACATTTTTCGTGTCCTCGGTCACGTTCACGAGTATCTTCACCTAAAAGCGTAATTACTTTCTTGCAATTTATGGTCGACACCACTGGCCACGCCATAAACCACCGATGAGACTATGCGTTGACGACATGCAATATGCAATTACTTAGCTTTGCGCTATCGCAAGTATTTTTAGAAGTACCGAACGTTAACATGTCGAATGTCATGGGGGTGGGCCGGCATTGCCAACATTATTAGTAACATAATTCGAATAAATTTCAGTGCATTAAAATTTTTCATTATTACCACCGTCATTGAAATGGTGTGAACAGCACCTGGAAGACGAATGCGTCTATCATGATTGCGTAATAATAAATTACACGTACTAAGAAATTCATGTTGGCCAGGCGGGCAAACCATGTAAAATTAGCGAGGCATTCAACGTGTTAGAATTGACTATTGGCTATTTCCTGATAACGATAACGGTACTCCATTCATTCCGATTTTGCGCGACTGCTTTTCTCACTATACCGCAGATGTTTCCACAATTTCTCACGTTTCCCGATTATGTTAGGCAAATCAGAATAAGAAGAGAATATATTTTACCAATCCAATGGTTCTCTATTGTCGAGAGAATGTGAAACTGTAATTCATCTTACATAATTGAAGTTATTTGTTGTCATATATTTTGTGAACTTAAGAATGCGATATGTGTATAAAGAATAAATAGATCAATCATTTTCCACAAAAACATTTTTATAATTTCATAACTTCTAAAACACATTTCTTCGTATACTCATTTTTTGTGTTTTCTACACATTCTCCTCTGTATCATTACCAACTAATTCATTGTTTTTGAATTCGTAATATCAACTCAATTATATCATAATTCGTAATTAATGTGATATAGTTACTTAGCATTATCTGATCGTACTCCAATTGCAATTATAAATTGATTTGTAATTTAAATAAACACAGATCTGAATTACAAATAACAATGTGATTAAAATACAACGTTTGTAACTATAATTCCTTAAATGATATAATAGTAATACTTCACATTTTTTATTTAAGTTGACGAAGATGTAACTGGAGCTGAATTGTACAGATATTTATAAAGTACTGGCAAACAATTCATTTAAATGAGAGGAATCCGTAGCAATAGAAAAAATTATAGTAAAAACCAGCATTTCTTTACGATAGTAATTTAATGGGAAGCAAAATTATCCCGATACTTGATTATCCGCCGCTTCGTCTACATCTTATGAAACAAAGTGCTTTTCAATTTGTCACGACAATCGATTTCCTCATTCCTCGGATGAAGGAAAGAAATAAAACGGTGTGCCACTGAAAACAATGCTCCCCATTGTTCGATTATTCTATAGTTGATTGCATATCCATATTACGAAGTACAACCACCCGGAACACTTCTCTTTGCATGCATAATATTTCTTGACTCGGCATCGTTTACGTAAATAAGTTACTTTATAAAAGAGTAATTGACTTGAAAGACAAAAAGTAATCGCTCTCTTCCTATAGATTGAATTTTGCACAGAAATAAACACAATTCTGGTCGAAAAGATACGAAGCCAATTCTAGTATAGTATCATTCACACTTTGCGAACAGTTACGTAATTAGGAAATCAATATAAATTCCATGTTTGTTTCTTTTTCATCTAACAGGAACAAGTGGTTTCGAGAAAGTATATTTTTATCGTTTTAAGAACATCCCTATTAAATGCAACTGCGTAATCGTATAAAATCTAGACAAATTACACGATTATTTAAAGAAAACAATTAATACAATACTAAAATGCACGAATTCGTAATATTTGCATACTATATCCATCTTATCTTTAAGCACGTCTATTCGTATGTAACGAAATGTGTCATTCAATTTTTCTATTGCTTATTAGTAGACTGCACATTTCATAAAGTGTTAAAAACTAATAGGTATCACAAAAAGCAGTCAAAAAAATCAGATATATTTAACATTATTACATTATGTGCGATTGTTTAAAACTATTGAAGGGAAGATATTTCACTATTTCTTATAACTGAGGCATCGAGAACAAAAACATCTTAACTCAAATTAATGATTTTTTGAACATGAATAGGTTACTACTTTTAAGAAAATTTATGTGGGAAAATGTGGTGACACAATTTATGTGTGATTCAATTTATAAGGAAAAATGTTCAAACACATAGTTAGAATTTTTACATCCACTATTATTTCTACATATACTATTGTTTTATACTACTATTGTTATACTATTGTTTATTATTGTTGTATACTACATGTACTATTATTTCAAGAATGGCGCACAACTGAACGGTGTTTAATAATAGATGCTTTTAGCCCATTTCAAATCATGTTCGACACAGTGGGAAGTAAAAGCAACAGTGATTTCCTCGACGCAAGACGAGGTCGTTTAAAAGAGGAAGTGTATGCGTACCTCGCCATGGTAAGTGAAGTTTCCCTCCCATATAAACGGTATCAACCTCAGCTCGTAGCTATGTGGTAGCACCGATCTGGGCAATCTGACGTCCAGTTTCTTCTTGGCTGAAAAGTCCGTGGGGAACATGCCGCGCGGCTCGTATACGGAATTCCTGAGATCATTGCACGATTTAACGAGCTTTTCCTCCAGGCACGGGGCGAAATGATAGACCAACAGTCCCGTCACTACCACGGCCGTCAGGAATGCCGCGCCCAGAAGGAAACCACCGCAAGGTGACACCGTGCATCCTCGTTTCCGGCCGAATGTGGTCGTGTGATGATCGTCCATCATTCCTAAAACCTCGCGAGACTGGGTCATATCATGTGAAGACCTGAAATCATTCAAATACCATACACGTTATGTTTGCTTCGCTACCTTCATTTCAACGGTTGGGTAAATTTCTATTATTACTATTAATAAGCTGCGAATTTTATGCATTCATGGCAAAATTGAGTAAGGTAAAAATACAGAATGCTTTGAACGATGTTACGATAATAGATCTTTTTATCTCAATTACAATCTGAAATAATGAAAATATTAAATGAATTTCAAATTATCAATGAATTATTGTTAATCTATTAGAATGATTGAAGAAAGAGAAAACGTTCTGTTTAGTTTTTATTTTTTGCAATTAATGCAATTTTTATTTCACACAACTTTTTTTCGTTAATCATTGCGATTAACATGTTTATATAAATAACCATTAATCATCATTTCTTTCTACGAAAATATGTGAATGTACATGCAATTACTTCTGTTAAGTAATTAATCATGTACATAACACTGATAGGATTCCCGTGTACCTTAATCAAAATCAAAGTATTTAAAATTTTTGGCTGTACTACAAAAAACATGATGAAAAATTATTTATTACAATATATTAGTTTTAGTTTCTAAAATAACAATACCGTTTGCGTTGCGTCTATTGTATCGATTACGATTATTACAATCTCATATTACTTGTAACCTTTTATATATTGTCATGTGACGATTATAATATCGTACTAGCTATATAGTTTTTCAATATCCACTTCATTAATAATTCAGACATATATTGTATGATCTATAGGAAATGTATCTATTGGAAATGGGTGTTTAAATACATTTAAACTAAGATATAGTTTTAAATAAAAGAAAGTTTATTCTACGACGCGTGAGGAAGCTCTTTTCTGTGCAGATGCTTTTCAGCGACTGACCGTGGCCTTTTTGGAACCCCGAAAAGAAAACTCGGGTCCCCTCGTAATTCGAAACTGTTATGCTTGTGCCTCACAAGGCCAAGCACTTATACGAGGTGTATATTCTCCTATCTTAATTTCCATCGCTTCTAAGAACATTAATTTGTTTTTGCCCATGCACAAATATCGAATTGTGTTGAATTAGCAATCTTTATACCGTCATGAATATTACAGTGTTCGTAATAATACAATACTATAAAATGCTAAATATTAAATGTATAAATGTTTAATATTATTAAATCGAATACACCGTTTAAATTGCAAATAAAATGATTTCTCACATAATTTCCATTGAGTATTGTAACAAAGTACGGAGTTCATCGACCCAATTTCCAATGAACGAAGGATGTTTAGGTTTGGAGATAAGCGTTGGCAATAGGGGAGACGCTAACCTAAACACATAGGACGAGAGGAATTGGGACGACGGCAGAAAGAGTTTGATCGTCGGCTGAAGCAGAGCTATACTGAACAATTTAGAGAACGACTACACATATATTTAACAATAATTTTTATAGTTTCATCATTTTAATATATATATAACAGTTCAGAAGTGGGATAGATTCACGTGTTGAGCGTCGACCTGGTTGTTCGAAAACTCGTCTTCGAGTGAACGATAAATAAATTTGACGAAGTGGTATAAAGTGGTGACATGTCGAGGAAAGTCGATAGGAGACGATCAGAGTCGCTGGACAATCATGTACGAGAGCGAGTCCAAAAATCGAGCCGACATCGTAGGCAGCGATCTCGAAGTCCACGTGAAATAGAGAAACTCAGGGACTCGGTTACGGAATCGCAGTCATCCACCCACAGGAACCGATCTAGAGAAGGACGTCTGGACGGAGGAAGTAGTTCGAGTATGGGTGACGGTACCTCGAGGATTGGTGAGTCCGATATTGCGAAATTGACAGCAGCTTTGGCGGACGCTATTCGAGCAGGCTCTAAACGTGCTAAGCGGGTCACGAATGATAATATTATACCGGGTTTTGATCCTGAGGTTAGAGACGCGTCGGTGTCGGAATGGCTACGAAAGATTAATGAAGTGGCAGTAGTTTGCGATTGGGAGGAGACGGACAAGGTATTTCACGCAGTAGGTAAATTGCAAGGGATTGCTAAACAGTGGTACGATGGTCTTACGAGTCCTCCTTTGGTGTGGGAAGTATTTTCGAACCTGATTAGCACTCAATTTGCCGGGGAGGAGAATTTTGGCAAACTTTTAGAAGTTGCGGTCGGATATAAAAGTGTACCGGGGCAAAGTTTGCAGGCGTATTGTTTTGAGAAAATTAAAAGAATTAATAAATTAAATCTGGTCGTGCCAGAAGAGAAGATAGTCGAGTACGTGGTGCACGGCATTCATGACGATAACATTAGAATGAGTTTAACGGTGGCCAAGAAAAAAACAATCCCCGAACTAACGAATTGTTTAGATTCACTCACAATTGAATTAGCTAATAGATCGAATGTTGTTAAGGGGAAAAGAGATTTCTATAACCGGGAAGGTACGCAGGAAAAGGAAAGAGTGAGAGAGCATGACTAGACAGGGAAGGGGCATTTCGCGGTCGAGGGAACGTTAGAAAAAGTGCGGGAACATTATTGGTTCAAGGGGATGAGAAGATTCGTTAATCCCGGTGGAAAAAAGCCAGGATTATTACATCCCATAGAAAAAATAGCTGTGCCATTCCACACCGTGCATCTTGACCACGTCGGGCCTTTTGTTCGTAGTCGAAAAAAGAATACCCAGATTTTAACTGTTATTGATGGATTCACTAAATTTTGTATACTTGAGTCTGTTTGTGACACTTCATCCAAGAACGTTTTACGCGTGCTGAGTCAAGTAATCGCAATTTTTGGGGTACCGTCTCGCGTCATTACCGACAGGGGGTCGGCTTTTACCGCAAGATCATTTGAAGCTTTTTGCGTTGAACACGGCATAAAGCATGTGTTAAATGCGGTGGCTACACCACGGGCAAACGGGCAGTGCGAGAGACTGAACCGTACTCTGCTGAGTTCACTTGCAGCTACTTGTGCTGGGGAAGCAGAGGATAAGTGGGACGATAAGGTGAAACAGGTACAAAGCGCTATGAATTGTACTACCAATAGGACCACTCGCAAGTCTCCGACGCAGCTGCTGTTTGGATTTAAGCCACGTAGTTTGGCAGGAGCCAAACTATTAGCGGATATCCAGGATACACTGGATCAGTTGGATCTGCAGGAAATACGTGAAGCTGCAAAAGCTGCCACGGATGCGGATCAGGAGAGGCAGAAAAAACGTTTCGACGCGAAACGTTATGCACCTCCGAAGTATGCAGTAGGAGATGTCGTGATGGTTGCTGCCAAACCTGGAGCGACAGGGGAAAGCCGAAAATTACTGCCTGTAGCGAAAGGGCCGTTCAAGGTGACTGCGGTCCTACCTAACGACCGATATGAGGTTCTCGACCTTCGGGACATGAGGAAGGCACATAACAGTCGTACTGTGGTCGCTGTCGATAGCATGAAGCCTTGGGTTACATTCGATGCCACCCAGTAGACGACGGTGAGTTTGTAGTGGGCAAGTCCTAGCTACGGTATTCGGTGCAGTAGCACTTGGTCGACGAGTCTGTTACCCTGAGCAGTAATTTCGGGTCAGAATTACTTGTGCGTGACGGGTGCAGGCGAGGCCGGGACCCAGGTCGAGTTCGGGTCATCCTAGAGTAGGGAGTGGTCAACTCTACTCGGTAAAGATACCCGAGCGGAGGCCAGGACAGGTAGTCGGAGTCAGGACTGATGGGGTTGAAATGACCGGTCGCTCATTCAGCTTTTCTCAGTCTCTGGCAAGGCTAGCGATCGTAGTTTTGTTTGGTTATTATTTTGTTTATCTATGTCCAATGCATGGTATTTGTTCTGGTTGACTGGGTATTTGTATAGATGGGGAATTGACTTTCAGACAGGCGTGATCACCCTGCGTCGCTGCCTGTAGTCCCAATCGGTCAAGTACCGTATGGTTAACGAATTTATGGTTGGTACTAATTCTGTTTCGGTGGGTTACAGGATACATTCAATGGTTAACAAGGTGAACCTATACCTATATACCTATATTATTATATATATCGCCGAGGACGACGAGATGGTCAGTTTGGCCGAGTGTAACAAAGTACGGAGTTCATCGACCCAATTTCCAATGAACGAAGGATGTTTAGGTTTGGAGATAAGCGTTGGCAATAGGGGAGACGCTAACCTAAACACATAGGACGAGAGGAATTGGGACGACGGCAGAAAGAGTTTGATCGTCGGCTGAAGCAGAGCTATACTGAACAATTTAGAGAACGACTACACATATATGTTAGCGCAACGTATTTTTTAAAGAGAATTCGGGATAAAGACGACCGAACGATGGTCGGTCGTCGATGGATTTATGGCAGGGTTCAAGGATGCACGTGGCCCGGAGGGTAAGCGAGACTAAACAGTCCTGGCGATATGCGACGCGACGGCTGATGACCGCAGTGGGTCTCCCAGCTATCGAGTGTTGAGCCATTGACTGTTTATGGAAAATGTGTTTAGAGAAGGCAAGCAACCGTCGTTGCATTGCCAAAGAATGAAACTCTGTTCTTGGAGGATCTGGCCACGGAGTGGGGAAAGCACAATTGCTTTTTGGTAAGAGGACGGTGTTGGACCGCACGGCACTTACCCCAGAACCTTGGAAAAGAGCAGTCGTCTCGAATAATTAGCACAATATTTCTAACATATATTTAACAATAATTTTTATAGTTTCATCATTTTAATATATATATAACAGTATGGGATACTATAAAGATTTCTAGTGAAACCACCGTGTCCCATTCTTCAGGCCCAGGTAAACATTACATATTAGCATCTATGTTGAAATATACGAAGGCCGTCATTGGATCATTGTTCTGGAGAAACTTCCTGCCCAGGGTAAACAGTGTGAAGGTAACCGGTCATTAAAAGTAATTTCACGTTCACAACAAGCGCGTCAAGGAAAGGAAACGTCCAGAAAGGATCCTTGCAATTACCTGTCGCCTCTTATTGGCAACGAATCAATTAAGTAGGTGTTGCAATCTCAACGGAATCAATCTAAGGGACCATCGATCGATTCGGTCACCGATAATGAATTCTGGTGGTGGCCACTGCTATTGCAGCAAGTAGTCGAGACATTTACCTTATATTTAATACAACAAATGTATACAGAATATCTAATGTACAAAATTAGATCTACATATCTTTAGTGACTATTTTAAGTATCAATTAGCGTCAGACGATTTTTTAAATCTTCTTTAAATTTGTTAAATATATTTAACAAATAAGGCGAGAAACAAGAGATTACGTTTCAGAAAGTAGAATATTAATTACTGATAGAAGTTGCTGGATTAACTATTTTGTTTGTTATTAATAAACGTTGTCCGAAGTTGTGGGATCGATACCACTAAATTGTATTACTTATATCGTTATCTGATTATAATCTTATAAAATTTATCTGAATAAATACTGATAATTTGACTGTAATTACTAACTTTGGTTTATTAATAAACTTTAACTCTTTCTAGTTCCTTTATTATGTTTTTAAATTTCATATAAAATCAAACGGGTTACGAATCAGCGCTTTTAATTCCTGCTTCACAAATCGGAGTAAATCTAGTTTTTTTTTTACTTGCAAATTTGTTGTTAATTTATATGTAAAAGTTGATTATGTGTTTATTCCGTTATATAAATTTTATTATACCGATATTAGTTAACCGAGCTATAAAGGATTAGTAGAAATAATTATAGACTAAGCACTTTTCATATTTTTAGTAAAATCATTATAAATTCTACATATATACATTCTCTATTCCTCTATTATTGACTGAATAAATACAAACATTAATAATGGTATTGAGGAATTTCATTTTTTTACTAGACTAAAGAAGTTTAAATATTTCGAAGTACGTTAGAATATTGATTAATTCCGAAACAATTACTAAAACACAAGTGCCCTGATAATAGAACAATTACTTAACCAAACTATATTATATATGTTATAAATAGTGTATAATATGTATTATGAATAGTATTGTTATAATACATATTATAAATAATATTGTTATAATACCTATTATAAATGATGTTATATATAAATCGTGTAAAATCAATCTATTTACGTGAACAATGTATTTGTGTAATGAAGAATTTATGTAGCAAGATTGGGATAATCGAGATTCTCTTATATGGAAATAAATATTATATTACATTAATACGCATTAATATATGTATACAACTGACAGCACGGCGTTTCCTCACACTGATATCAGAATACGGCATGTTAGTTACCATAAAAACTTCTCAAGAGTAGTTCGCCACGGTGAGGTGTTGCAACACCGATTACGTTCATTCGAACCTCTTACTTTTTATGCTATGTCGAACTCTCTCCCTCTCCCTTTCTCTTATTGTTTTAACCTGACTAGAATATTTTCTCTTATTACGAGTACCCCATACAGCATATACATATATACCTTGGGATATACATATATGGTATCAAATTGTGAGGAAAAACCTTTTTCGGAATTGTGAAACTTAAGGCAAAAGGTAGAACTGATTTAACCAAGGTAGCTTAGTAAATTATTCGGCTTTTCCATAGTCACATTCCGATGGCGCAACTGCTGATACTATAAGTAGACAGCGGCTCTATATGATATATAGAAACTGTGTACTTCGATCGCACTAAACGACAGTCGAATAAATATGTATATGTTCTGCTAATGAATTTAATAACATGACAACAATTGTAACAGTACTTTGAATCATAAAAATGTTCACTCATTTTTTTCTTATAAATACATGATATCTGTTGTCTATACATATATAAGAAAGCATTTTACAATAAAATTGTATGAAAATACGATTAATCAATTCAATGAAGTATATATAATCTATCCCTTTTGTTATTAGATAGTGCATATTCGAGTGCAGATTTTCCATAAAATTTGTATACAGATTTGAAATAATAGAACGGAATATAATTGATTTATTGCTCCGTTGTTTTACAACAATAAATTCTCCTTATCTGTTGTGATTAATATAGTGATCTCAGATTTATCAGCTATATAAAGTTTAGTTTAAATCGTAATAAAAGAAGTATGTATAGAAGAAATAGTTAATTAAGCAACATTTCAATTTCTACATATTAAAATGCTTTGCAGGTTATCAAAGATAAGGTCAATGACAAAATAAATGGATAAAGTTTGCAAAAGGTCGTTCATGTACTCAAATTATATTTAACAATTAATCAAACAATATAAAAATTGAACCCAATAAGGCAGGGAAACATATTTGAAATTTTTTATTGCAGGAAAAGAAAGCTAAATAGAAATGGATTTTTTATATTAACAATAACAATACTTTATAAATAATAAAACAGTAATATTATATTGTTCTGATGTTTTTTTCTATGTTGCATTCCACTTATTTCTTTTTATTACAAATACAGAAAATACTCAGTCTACCTATAAGAAGTCTGATAAAGAAATTCAACAATATTGAATACGACATTCAAGAGATTATAATAGAATGAAGAAGAGTAATAACTAGGCCGCGGATCTTTATGCAAAACAACAATATTCTAAGTTCATTGCGTAGAATATATTACATGCAAATATCTATCTTCTTAAATTCTTCCACAGTCTTTGCAGTTTAACATTTCACTTATTCATTTTTGCCACAAATCCATAGATTTACAAAATATAAAAATATATAGAATAATTTATAATTTCCTTAAACAATGTTCAGTAAGAATTTAAAAATTAATAATAGTGACAGGTAAGAAAGCAATATCAATCTATCTGGTTGAAAGCATTAATGAATAAATAAATAAATAAATGAAATATATTATGTTATATTTAAATATATATCATATTTAAATAATTAACAGAGACGTAAAAAGTGATTACGAAACGACTATTTTATTCACTTCGTTTACCTACCATGCACAGTCACCCGTTATTTCTCCCAATTGAGTAGATACGGAAAAACTTTTTTAATCGGTCGAACAACTTTGACCGAAAAATTAACAATCACCAAACGTTTGCAAATTGTTTCTTTGAGACATTGGATTCGAGTTAGAAATGGATTAACGCCGAGGAATTACAGAGAACGAAGATCGACGCGAATCGGCGCGAGAAAGTTCCACACCATGCGGTGGTTAGCGCGCGACTGGCAAGGATCTCGTAGCATTCCGGCTTCGTAACTTCCTCCATCCTCTCCTTGCCAGCCGAGCTTCCTGTTCTCCCCATCGCTCGCTCGTCGAGCCTCTCGTATCACCTTCCGTAACCTTACATCCTTCCACCTGCATACCGTCTTCCGGATCCTGCGAAATCGTACGATCGACAGGACGCCACAGGTATGACGAATCCTGACACCAACCACACCATTTTCCCCTGATTGATCGCTTTATTATTATTATACCAATGATCTCATGTCATTTAAATGATCTATGTGACATATTTTAATTTTTTTCTTGATAATTATGATAAGTACTTTGTGCATTTAAAATGATTAAAAAATTATATACAAAATTATTAAAATAGATCGCGTATGTAGTTCCTTCATTTTGGAATCAATCAAGACAATGTTTATATTTCATTTGATAATAAATCAAAATTATTGACAATAAATTCCTCAACGGTAAAGAAAAACATTCATTGCAATGTAGAGTAATTGAACTGTATTGAATTTAATTGATACAAGTGACAAATTTTAGTCGTAATTGATACAAGTGACAATAGTCGTAATTAATACCACATTTTCTTTGCAGCTACGTTGGGTAGCATGTTTTTGTTGTTAATAAATTCTCACACAAGAAAGGCAATTTATGAGTCATAATTACTAAATGTATAACATCCATATTAAGTACATAATGTTCAAAATCTTCATAACAAGTCTGACATGACTTATAGTGCCGAGTTGAAATTAGTTATACATTTATATCGAGGATGAAGAGTTTAATTCAGCAGCGTCCGTTGAATAATTTCATTAATTCTACGTGTACATTCTTTATAAAAATTGTTTGATAGAAGTGAGAATTTTTAGGCGCTGCTCATTACATATACATCAATGTTAACGACAAAGTGTTTAATTCAGTATTCTACAGAATGCAAAAGGGAAAACCGTATAATAAATACTGAATAGTATTTAGTTATTTATTAATGTTTTAAATCAGATGATTTATATATCGGATCCAGGATCATTTTATAAGATGCCTGATAATAGTGAGCTATGTATAAAAAAGTGAAATTTTATGTATTAATATCACACAAAATATTTGCTTTTGTGACTGATGAACAGTCAATTAAAATTATTAACTATTTATATTAACACTATTCCTACCGACACTTCACGTATACCTATTCCTACCGCGGCCGGTCAAATGACCGGTCGTTCACAATTTATATTTTTCAATGTTGTATGCAGACCAATAGCCAGTTTACCAGTATAAGAATATATTTTCTTTTGTTCAAGAGTACATAATCTACATTTTATTCTTTTTCGTCGCATTTTTTATATATGCGTTTCTCAACTGTACATTTTCCGCATACGTACTTTTTACATTTTAGACAGATTTTGTTCGTCTTATTATCTTTACAATACCTTATCTGGCATGTTTTCCGTTCACTGGAACCTGTATTTGTACTTGCGATGGGTATTGTTTGATTTTCTTTGCCGAGCTTTTGTTGGTATTCGATGGGAAGTTCTTCTGCCAATTGGAATAGAAATTCCTGTCTTGTAATTTCTCCTCCCGTAGTTTCTTTATATAACACCCATACATTTATCCCGGCTAAATCCAAGATATTAAAAAATACTTGCAAAGGCCATCTCCGAGATTTAGATTTCACCGAATAATTTCTGGCCATTTGATCGGTCACATCTACGTCAAATTTGGTGCTATTGTACAATTGAATTGTCTCCGGTGTTCGGGTGTCATTTTCTTCAACTTGTACGGAGTTGTGCATTGAATTGAGAATTAGAACTTTCTTTCATGGTTTGGCTTTGTAAATTTTCAACATACAATTATTTGAGCGATAGAGTTTGGTTGAGAAAAGTGCCATGTCGTCGTTTTTCAGTTTTGCCAGTACTGGTAGCTCTTTTCTATTTGCTCTAATTGTCCCAACAATCATAGTTTCGTTTGCTAAAAGTTTTGTTGCTATAGGTAGGCTTGTAAAAAAGTTGTCTGTGGTTATATTTCTTCCACATACGGTTCTGCTAATTTCATAGTGACAAACTCTCCAAGAGGAACTGATGGTTCTCTACTTTCATTTTTTCCCAAATATGAAAAACCGTTTATTATATATTTGCTACGTACATCGTACAAAATTGCACTTATAACACGTAATACAATATAAAATATTACAAAATAATAATAAAAGACTGCCAAGTATGCTCTTTGTGACTTTCACGTTTCGATGCACTCTGTTCGTGTCGCAAGACTATACTGATTTGAATTCGTGGGAAGACCTCTATACATTTTCTTCAGTTATAACTTTATTTATTTTGCGTCATAGTAGATAAGATGGCGTAAGAACATTCGAGGATCTGGACCGTGTTGGATATCAATCAAGCAAATTTACAACGCTAACCCTATAGTCGAGCGAGAACTGTAAACACTTGGAAGTGCAGTAAACCATTTTCTGGAAGGTACTTCTCGGATAAAATCGTGCCACAACTACATTACCTTTTGTTTGTAACGACTTTATAGTTTTGGCATTGAATCTTAGAGAGAAACTATTATAAAAATGTATTAATCGTACTACCGGTCAAATGACCGGTCGTGGTAGGTAAGACAGACTACAAATATTTCTCAGAAAATAAACAATAAAAAAATAAGCGAATATTGAAAAATGTATCATACATATATATGAGGAAAAGTCGTAAAGTTTAAAGGCGATTCACTTACGTTGAATGTAGGAAATTCCAATTGAAAATTTAAAAACGGTCATTTGACCGGTCCCGGTAGGAATAGTGTTAAGTTTAGATAATAAAATTATATAATTATTGGTGCGATATAATGATTACATACGCTATTAAGTATCATCGTTTTAGATGAACACTGATTACAAAATTGCTTCAGACATTCTCTCAACTCATTTTCCGAGGAACATCACAGTCAAGGGATCATGTTACTTTCCGACAATCAAAATATTAGAACTCTTAAATCTCGTGGCATTCGTTCTATGTTATTTCTTTACAATTTTTAATTATCCAATCACATTGGAATCGATATGACAGACTGTAAAA
>NW_027589721.1:0-1386 GCF_028453695.1 Augochlora pura
GTATTTAACACTAGATTTACGGAGCAGTAAATGGAGCCGTTTTATATTATTTAATGAAAGTAACAATAAGACGTTTATTCGGATTTTTGCAATGGGTTATTGCAATGTACGCTGCGAGTAATATGTGTACTTCGTAAATGAGTTGCGAATGTAGCGTTTTAAAATTTGAACGATCGTAAATTGAGAAACTAAGTGGCTCGTGGTTTTAACGGGTTTTGCGATGTTAGTGTTGGATAATGATTTGTGGATGATTGGGTTAATGACTTCACACAGTTTGACAGGTTTAACGCGTGGCGGAGATTTCTAGTAATGATGATGTAAGGTGCGAACGGTGTTTCATTCGTTTCAGTCTGAATATAATACTGATTGATTGTTGTTAATATTAAAACGATTAAGTAAAAGCAAGTTGTACTTTCTTCTGAGAAATTATTGCTATTGAAAAATTATGTAAGTATAACTAAGAGAATTGTTATTATGGAGAAAGTAGTACGGCGAAGAGTTAACCCTTTGCACTCGGAGCCACTTTAACTGTAAATCTCAAATAATTTTTCTGGTTCGTGGTATTTCCATTCTATTTAACAAAATAAATTTGTATGCATACAAAATTTATTCCTGTGACTTCTGCCAACAGTTTTGCTACTTGATAATTTTTTAACTCTAAATCTTATTGTTACAAAAAGTTATTTTGCAACGTAATAGAATAATTTTAGTGGTGCCACAGAGTCACCACTCGAGTGCAGAGGGTTAAAAAATATTCACTTCAAGTTATCATTCACTGGATATGTTCATAATAATTGTTCATTATTTTTCACTTATTCCAACAGTTTGAAACGACGTTTGTCTCAGAAAACCGAACGCCGTTATTCTAATAAGTATCTCTATATTTATACTGCTACAACTTTGTCAACATTTATCTCAATTTTATAAATAATAGAAGATGTTTAAACTTGAATCTTCTATTTTTTCGGTAAATTAAACGCTTTTAATTAAATGTGTGTGTTAAGAGTGTCAAATTCTCCCTTAGAGAATAGTGTGTAAAAATGTATCGTTTCTAGATATTTGTCAAATACCTAATACTAGTTAAATAAAGCAATTATTATAATCCTTGCGGATGATATTGAAGAGCATAATATTTAACTTGATATTCTTTTAAAATATAGCAAACCTCGTCGCAAAAACTGTCTTATAGCAAGAATGTAGTCATTTGCAAAAACCTAAATATCAAGATAAAAAAACAAACTAACTATCATTGAAAGAAGAATCCTAATCTTGTTCGTCCGATAATGAGCTTTCGTTCAATAAAACTTCTCCCTCAGATAATAATTCTTCTTCTAATTCTTCTCCTTCGATGTTCTCCGAGATTAACTCAAAAGGAAGAACGAATTC
>NW_027589722.1:0-1216 GCF_028453695.1 Augochlora pura
GTTAAAATAATATGCTTTAGCAAATTAAATATTTAGAAATTTTACAACTAAAATAGATCAGCCAGAAATGTATATTTGAATAAAATAAAATCTGTATACACACATGTTAGTTATAATTGAATAATTTAAAGTTCCAAAGATTTTATTCTGGTTTAATATTCTTAACTTTTATAGCTTATCAATTTGCGCAGGTCTACAACTCTTTATTAATTGTTGCTAAATAAACAATTGAATTCTTTAAATAACAATATATATAATATTCATTGCATTTTCCCAAACGAGGTTAATTCTCTCCAATTGTCCCTCAGTTTGTAAACAAAAATGGACATTTCGGGAGTTGTTGACAATCGGCAACAAAACTTTGTCTGTGATATATCTCAGAGGGCGCGTGGAATCACTGATTTCAGCATCGTCGGTATTTCAGTTTGATTAACATGAAATGATCATTTACCGACTCGTATGTTATTTCTACTTCTTTTTACGACTGCGCATGCCATTATCGATATCATTTCTGTTTCGTCTGCTTGCGATAAATTAAGGGAAGTGTTGAAGCGAATTTAATTATAGGAGAAAAGAAATTGGCGATAAAGAACAATAAGCTGATTATCGTTAGTTTTCATTATCATTAGAAATAAATTATTTTGGAATGTATGTTTAAATAAAGATTTGTTGTCTTGTAACCAATTTATTTCTTTTCGTAACCAATGTATCGATAAATATATGTTTAATCTTGAGGTTTTTTGAATAAGTAAACAATTCCTAGACACGCGGTTAATTATACTTCAATTCACTATGAAAATCGATTCTTCGATTTCGTATTTTTCATGTGTTGACTGAAATAGGTAACAATAATAACACCATAAATAACTCTGATTATCATTTCATTTGGAGCGGAGAAGCGATAATTCAAAGCATATTACTTATTTTTTCACACTTTCCATCATACATTTCGCGATACTGCCAATTGTAGTAGAACGTGCAGCATGAAGGACTGTGCGTATGTTAATTTTTTATCGCACATCGACAACGCGAAGATAGTAACAAATACATCCAGACGGAGTGTACTATTGGTTCCGTAAATCTCTTGTCAGGAGACTATGGTACTTTATCTGTAACCACTTCGTTCTCATGGAGATGTTATGTCGCGATGGCAATAACATGTCTGCGACCTTATACCAACGGTATTGCCATCGTGACATAACACGTCCGTGAGAAA
>NW_027589723.1:0-11135 GCF_028453695.1 Augochlora pura
CCCCAAAAAATCGGAAAATTGGAGATTTCCGTTTGCACGAAAAAAAAACTTTCTCATAAAAGGAAGTCATAAAAAAGAATTGGTTTCCAGGACGAAGGCTCATTTCTACCTGTATTTGCTGAAGACGGAAAGCTTAGAAGCTAAATTAATGAACTGTAATCTAAAGAATGTTAAACAAAGCCGTAATGACAAACATATGTAGTTAGAGAATGAATAAAATAAGCGATACTCCAAAACTATTTTTGTATGTATGCTGACTTAAATATTTTTCAAAAGTTAAAAAAAATATTTTTAAAACATTACAAACATATATGTAAAGTCATTTAAATAAACCATGTGATATAGAGTTGGAAAAATAAAATGTGTTTTACGAAAAAGAAAAACTTTGCCTCCAACGGGATTTGAATTCGTGCCTGCAGCACCGAAATCGAACGCTCTAACCATTGCGCTAACCGATTGAGTTGTAATGATTGGAAACAGTTTAGCATACATTCCGCTCGTTACAATTTTTTTGCTCGCTTAATTCACATTTTCAGGGTTCAAAAATTGTTTGTTTCGATGCAATAACGTATAAAATTACTTAATCCACACTCGCGGTAAACTAGAAAAGTAGTAGCTTCATTCTGACAGCAAAAAACATCGACACGTTGGGTTTTCATTTTTTGTGACAACGTTGCAGGAGAGCAAAAAATCTGAGAAAAATTGAGTACACGAGCCGTGATAGTACCTTGTCAGGGAATTAATGAAATCATCTAGCATATATTAATTCTTGGAGAAATCTTCAACTTTCCGATTTTTTTGGGGGTTTTCATTTTTGATAGTCACAACTTGCAACTGAAAAATCTGAAAAAATTCTATAACATCCGGCTTGATGTCCAAAATAAGCCATATTTTTTTCAAAATTTTAGGAAGCCGCTAAATGTGGAAAAAAGCCGGAAAACCGCGAAATCTAATTTACCCTGTAACTACCCTCACGGACAAGTTATAGGGTTAAAATTTTGCACAGATGAGTTTTTATTGGTCAGCTATCGAACGGTATATGGCTCATTGAAAAACCTCTAAGGGCAGTTTTGACCACCTTTACTACTGGGCACTGAAAACCAGGCACTGTAACTAAATGTTCAACGTCTCCTAAATATAATTCTACGACTGAAACAGTAACTGTGGTTTTATTTCTGAGCATAAGTTATAAATTGCTTTAGTGCTCATTATTTCGTCGAATGAGAGCGACAGTGTAACTGTTTCAATATTTTTTGCTAGTCCTGATCGTACTCCTGCCAGAGAAAAATGTAATGTCCACGGAGAGACAAATTGAAACCAAAGAAGATTGATGTTAATTATTAATAGAATAAACAATAGTATTAAATAAAGATCCACAGACTCATTAAATTATTTCTACAAAAACGATAAATTCAGTCATCAGTGGTCGGTTACAGCGGACTCATGACTACTGATGACTTGTTATTCAGCTCGTGTCCCGCAAAGAAGGCTCTCGATTTATTCGATCAAATGTCATCGGTTTATACTCCTTTACGGAAAGCCGTTAAAAAGTACAGAAAAATTATTGTACAATCATTAATATGTAGGACTTGCATTATAAATGCGTGGTACATTCATAATTATTAATTAAACATAAGTGAGAGAAAAACAAGACAAAGATATAAAAAAATGTTTATATAAAAGAAAAAGTGGATAGTATATCATGAAGAAAAGTAAAAAGTAACGACATATTGTAATCGTTGTAAGGACAAGCCAGCGCTGTGGCTAAAATTCTTTACAAAATTGTATTGATTTATTACAATACATAAGCTAGGTTTATAATCTTCAGACAATATAAAAAATTCCTATCATCTTTAAATATTCGTTAAGTCTCCTTAATTTAAATTTTCAACTATATAACAATTTTTTCTAATTACTAAACAAATTACATTTTTAATGGTATGTGAGCGTTTAATTGAACATCGATCGTGCATGCCGACTTGAACGTGTTAACTATTTTTTTTAAATCGAAGATAGCAGAGGTCATTTATGTTTAGTGAAAATTTCAGTCCAATAACTCTAACGATTCAAAAGTTATAACAACGTGTTACCGAATTCTTTTAACCAAGTCGCTGTGCGCCGGGAGGTTGTGAAATAACACAAGATGGTAACGAAAAGAAGAAAGATAGAAAATACGCGGTTTGGTAGAAAAGAGCATAAGGTTATAGAAATTCGGTTGGCAGACCGATGACACAATAATAAGCGCGGTCATAAGAGTACCGCTGGTAAACCGAGAACGCTATAATAGACACGGTAATGAATACAGCAGTGTCTTCTTGAAGGTCGCCGAATCTGAATTGACTCCTGGCTCCTCTGTATAGTTGCCGACGTTTGCTACCTGGAAGGGCTACTGCCACATACCGATGAAAATTACTATCAATACATTGCATTGTTACAATAAAAACCATGCCATAACATTTCCATTTCTACTTTTTTAAAGTAACAAGTAACTTACTTATTTACGAAAATAGCATTAGAAATCATTAGAAAAAATTCGTGACATACGAATTCTATGTGAAAAATGCCGACGCATGGTAGCACATTTTAAACTAACTTTCATTGCAAAATATAAGTGAACCGTTTTACAAATTAAAATAAGAAGTGAAAAGTCGGTGGAACTGAAACGCTGAATAGGTGATATGATCAAAATCAGGCAATAGTGTTAGCGTTATCATTTTTAGATATTAATTTCAATATCTAGATAAAATAACTTCGTATTTAGAATATTTACAAGACATTTATATATCATTCAATTTTTAAATTATTATTTTTAATTAATAAATAAATAACATATTATTCAATACAACTACTCCATAGATTTACATATTCATCATACAAAAACGCGATTTTATGTTATCATATATTCATTTCATCACAAGTGACGAAAATTCGTCATTTGTATACTATAGAAAATAATTGACTCATGTTGTTTTAATTCTAAATAAATTAAATTTTAATTTTTACCAAACAAAGATAATTCTAATAAAGAAATGATTCCAGCTTAAGTTGCGTCGCATAACGGTGCAAATGTAAATAAAAACAAAGTAAAAAACGAAAGTATTCGGTATTGCGAGTAGAAAAATTATATTCAGGGTTTAAACGCTTGGGTGTTCGGATATTTATAACTTCAGAAAGTATTATTTCCCAACATTTCATTCTAAAACATATGATTTTTAACAAGTTACGTTGTTTTTATATAGACCACATCATTTCTACAAATAGTGTAAAAATGCCGACATCTTATGAATAGATGTGCAAAAATTACCGGAGAAATATGTGCTAAATATAAAGTAAAATTTCAACACACTGGGACATACTTTTGCAGAATGTGTGATATCGCTCTATTTGTTATTTCAATTTTGTTTCATATAAACTTCCGATCATCCGAATAACAGTTCCAATTGGAACTAATATGTACACTTAATCAAGTGGTTCTAATTCGATAATAATTGTAATCTGCATCATTTGCATATTTTAAAGATGAAAATGAGAAATTTTGCGTAATATTATTACCACTACTATTTTAATAATCTTTAATATCAGAGAAATATAAATCCTACAGTGAATTTTCAAACAAATACCTCTGTAAAAGTATTCAGATAGTTATCGCTACTTTTGAGATCTAACAAAACTTTGATACTATTCGATTCGCTATCAGAATTCACGGACTAGTATCGATATGTATAGGTGACTAGATCGGACTAGATCGATAGTATATATATATATAATTGCGTCGCGACCATATTACGATTTGAAACCCACCGTACCACGAGACATAGGGCATATTAATGGTGATTGAATCACATATACATATATGATGCAATATATATATATATATATATGACGCAATTTCCAAGAAAACCAGTCATTGCAATAACCCCTTACACTACAATAGTCAGACTCGTGACAAAAATTTCTAGCAAGTTCTACTAAATATGAATATTACGAATTCCCTTCAAATCGAAATAAAATTGAATTTGGCCAAAGATGGCCTGGTCCTATTTAGAAAAAATATTACTAAGAGCAAATAAGTGCTAATGAACGTAGTATGAAAGGAATCGTAGTGCAAGAAGTTAATTATCGGCGTCGAATAAATATTTCTCCCGAGAAAACAAACGCCTATCACATTGAATAATTGTTCCAGCCGAGGGAAGATTACAAAAGAGCTACCGAAATGTGAATTAAGAAATTCGTATTGACAATGAGACTTACCGAGAAACTGACGAGAATTCCCTGCTATAGATAAGGTCCCTGGTCGGCACACTAGTGTTACCGCAACTTGACGACCAATCACCGTCACGTGTTGCCAGTACTGCTTTTTATTATATCGTCCGTTGTATGTAGATTCCAAAAACCATCATTTTGCCACATTATGACCTCACCTCGCGTCAAATTCTCACTGTTGCAGTAATGACTAGCAACTAACCAATGCCAAGGAGTTCGCAACAATGATTCTCGTTTTCAACGGTCCGATCCCTTAAACAGAAGCGAGACAATCCCCACTCCCGTGAGTCTCAGTTTGGCACGACGCAGAAACTCAACGCGCAGCCGGCGTTGCTCAGAGCCGAATCATTCTATTCTGCCCCTAGTCCCTAACGAACTTGATCTTGCTCCGTAATTATTTGGCTGTAATGAAAAACACAGCGTGCCACAATTTCAAAAAAATTTCAGTTCATGTCATAATTGAATAGCAGAATGTGAGATTTACATATTTATCACAACAGAATTATAAAAACAAATTTAATTAACTCAATAAATGAAAAAATGAGAGAACGAAAAAATATATGAGATAAAGCGTTTTTCTCTTCCAGCCAGCAAATTTCTCGCGTCACATGTATTGTTCTTGTCACTTGTTCTTGCGTGTCAAAAAATTTTTTTCTTCGCTTCTATAAAATGCGGAAACTATTTTTTCAAATTCTGATAATGATATAATGTGTTTATGTCTCGATCTTCTTAAAAGACCTACGAATCAGCTTGAAAACGCAAAGATGAAAAAGATACAAGAATCGTGCTTTCTAAAATAAAAAATAAACAACTATATTCATAAAACTCGACCAAATTACTGGCAAATAATAAATAATCTGCTGCCTAGATAGATATATATTTTTACTTAAAGTATTCTTGTGTATTTTATCTCACTTTATGTTTTATCTCACTTATATACACTTTAATTCCCTTGTATCCTCTTCTATCTCTCTCGTATAATTGGATATCATGTTTTATCCCAATTATATCCACTTAAATTCCCTTGTGTCCTCTATTATCTCTTTTATATCCTTGCATATTATGTTGGATCTCACTTATATACACTTAAATTCCCTTGTGCCCTCTTGTGTCTCTATCATATAATTGGATATCATGTTTTATCTCACTTATATACACTTAAATTCCCTTGTATCCTCTTCTATCTCTCTCATATAATTGGATATCATGTTTTATCACACTTATATCCACTTAAATTCCCTTGTATCTCTCGTATATCCTTGCATATTATGATGGATCTCACTTATATACACTTAAATTCCCTTGTGCCCTCTTGTGTCTCTCATATCTGTGGATATTATGTTGTATCTCCCTTATGTACACTTAAATTCCCTTGTATCCTCTTGTGTCTCTCTTATATCCGTGGATATTACGTTGTATCCCACTTTATGTGGGATCTGGCTTGGTTTGTTTTCTGATTTTTTTATGCCAGGCGTTGCTCCTTATTCTTGCAATTCTGGAGGTAATTGGAGCGGAGAGTAGTTTGACGAGGTCTTTGTGATAGGAGAGTCCATGCCTCTGCCATAATTTCCTAGTGTTGTGTCTGGTTTTGATGAGGCTTTTCAGGAAGGGATCTGCTGTGATGTCAATATGGTGTCTGTGGGGGGTGAGGTGGCTTGTGGCTTTTCTGGTGCAGGGAAGGAGATAAGCCTGTAGATTGGTGATGGTCGAGTCTATGTGTACTATTGTGTGGAATGAGGTGGTGAGTTTGAAGTTATTGGTGTAATTGTTGTAGGCTGTCCAGTCAATGTTAGGGGTCATGTGTGGTGGAGGGAGAGTGCTGGGGGTGCTTGTTAGTAGGACTGGTCTGTGTCGAGTTGTGAAGTCGTCAGTGGTTATACTATGGAAGGCGTTGTGGTGTTTTGTGAGGAAAATGTCCAGAGTGGATTTTCTTGAGTTGGTGTTTGTAGGGCAGAAGGTAAAGCTACCAGGGTGGTTTATTAGGTAGGGGGCACTTGAAGAGTGGTTGAAGAGGGAGATGCCAAAAGAGTTGTTAGTGTAATTGTTCCAGGAGGTGTGTTTAGCGTTAAAGTCACCCCCGATAATGAAATTACCTGGGAGATTAGTGAGTTGGTCAAGGTCGGTGGTAGTGAGTTTGTGAGAGGGAGGTATGTATACTACGCCTATGATGAGTGCTGGGGAGGGGATTTTGATGTAGAGGGCTTCTAGTTGTGTGTAAGGGTTAATGTGGACTTGGAATTGGAGGCTGTTGCTGATTAGGCTGGCTACACCTCCGTCAGAGGTGTCGCGGTCTTTTCTTACAGTTTGATAACCAGTTATTGAGAAGTTTTTGGAGGAGGTGAGCCATGTTTCAGTGATGAGTGCGATGTGAATTTTGTGTTTTTGTAGGACGTGGAGTAGTTCGAGTCTTTTTGGGAGTATAGACTCGGAGTTCCAGAGGAGAATGTTGGGTAGGGGGGCATTATTCAAGGGAGAGGGCTACTTCAACAAACGCCTCCATGCGTTCTAATTGAGTGGTACATTTTTTTAGTTTGGAAATTAAGGTTTTTGCTGCAGTGACCATGACTTTGAAGTCACAGAGGGATGCAAGTTCTTTGTAGATGGTAAAAGCACCGGCTAAGGATTTTTCCCCGGGAGGGATTGCGTCGCAAGTGGGAGGCGTGGGTCTTGGAGGGGTTATTGAGGGTCCCGTTAGGGCATCCCTGTATGATATTGTTTATTTTTTGGGTGGAGGAGGTGGTGGAGTATGGATTTGGGTGAGGGGGGGGGGGGGGGGGGGGGGGGGGGGGGGGGGGGGGGGGGGGTTGGGGTGGGGTTCGAGGGGGGGTGGCATTTTTTCTTTTGAGATGATTGAGTAGGGAAGGGCACTGTGTATAGTTTGCCGTATGACTACCTTTACAATTTGCGCATGTGGCTGGAGTGTCACGGGTTTTGGTGCACTCCCGGGTAAGGTGAGATCCGACGCATTTAACGCATCTAGGGGAGAGGTTGCAATTGTTCGCTGAGTGCCCAAGCGCTTGGCATTTGAAGCACTGTGTGTAATTTTTGGTGGAATGGAATTTCTCCCAGTACACTCGCGTGTAGTATAAGTAGTCGGTCTTGGATATTTTGTTAAATGTTGTACCGCTTGGGAATGCTATTTTATACAGCGGGAATTGCTGAGATTTTGGGTTTTTAGGATTTATTTTGAAACAGGTGGTGGGAGTGAGGCCATGGCTGGAGATTTCGGCTATTATGTCTTCCGTTTCCATAGAAGGGAGATCTCTGAGAATAACATTTAGAGTTTTTTCATTGTTGGGTGTGAATGTGCGGTATTGTCGGTTTCCTTCTTCTAGGAAATCTCGGTGGGCGGTGATAGTTGGAAGGTTGATTCTTACCTTGTTGCAAGACTGACTTTTTCCTGGCTGAGGGTGCCCTTTTTATACCATTTTTGGGTGCTAGTCCTGACCAATCAGCACCGAGTCTCGTACTTTTATGACTCTCGGTACCTGCTCTGTCGCGCGTACGGTCACCGAGCGTCGTCGGCGTACCGAACTCGTCACTCATCGAATATTCCTATGTACAAAAATCTTAAAAACTAACGTCGCGCTACAACCTTACTATCTGGGACGTGAAATGTCTATACAATACACATGATTTTATTAACCCGTGTATAATGGATTATGACACATAAAACCCATAAAATTTTCACTGTTCAATATTTACCTAGAATTGATCACAGCAATTAAATCAATGCAAAGAAATCGACATAGAGTAATTAAGAAATTATATAGAAACTGACACATTATAACTAGAAAAGGTTCAGTAAGTAATAAACAGTAATTACCTTTTGGATTTTTAAGGGTACAGTAATTCCGTCGAAAACTGTTTTTCATATCTTGTTAATTATTTTGCGTTCTTTATATATTTCAATTACAATAAAATGTGTATTCATATAAAAGTCATCAACATATGTTTTAAATGTTTAAATTTTTAAATTAACGCAATTAACTTTTTATCTGTCTGGACACAGAGAATATGTAATTGATGCGGTAAAATATATCAATAGTGTAATTTTTGCAGTAATTTAAATTACATAATTCTTGGCAACTATCGCAATATACGTATATTTTTGTATGAATCTTTTCGTGTTTCAAGAAAAAGGAGAAGCTGCAAGATATACGCGTATGACTATTATAAGAGCTCGGCCGCCGCAGCGTTCGCTTGAAATAATTGTGATTTCTCCTATTTTAATGCGTGTATATTTTTTTTAAGAGGAACTGTGAAAGATAAAGTCAGTCCTGTATTCTTATTTATTTGCACATTCTACAATACTACTGTAGCGGCCGTGCCGCTACGAACCTCTCGAGAACGGTTCTTCCGTTTCTCCGCAAGCGCACCGTAAATCATCAAGAGGTATACGTAAATACCTTTATGGTCGGGCTTGCGCGCGGCCAAGAAAAGCACGTGTTGTACTGAGCGTCTCGCGGTCCTTGTCGAAAGGACAAGCTGTCCTTTGGGCAAGGACAGAATAAAAGGCGAGCGAACAGCATCGAAGCTCTCAGTTTTTCTAGTCTACACCCAGTCGCAACAACTGTGAATTCGCGCCGTTCCTTTAGTTTCTACTGCATGTATAGTAAACGCGAGTTACAAATAAACAAACGTAATCCTCCGTGTGGTGAAACATTGGTGTACATCTCCTTTCCGAACCTCATCACCGAATCCCCACACTACCTTGCTATAGAAACAGCGCATTCTTCTAAAAGAATAGCAAAATATGTAGATAGTAATGAAATATCATTGTTCGGAAAAATGTTATTTAACTGAGAATGTTGAATAAGAAATTTAAAAAAGCTGTGTTCATTATACGAATGAAAGAAGTTGTTTTTTTCGAATAACTAAAAAATTTTAATTCGATGAATATCGAATAAATAATTTTATTGCGCTAGTATTTATACGACGAATATATGTACTTTTTGTATTGGAAGTGCAATTATTATTTGTTGCATCGAATGATATTTTCATCTTCTATATGTACCTAGAATAAATGCGTAGCCGTGCATTGAACTTAAAACGTCAAAGATACAACTCACCAAGTACATGAAACGTAAGCCGATAAAAAACCGAGCATTATTAACAATTTTGACTGTCATATTTTTACTGCGAATAAATTCTCGAGATTACCTTGTTACGAGCCGAGGACCAGCGAACTCGCGCTACTGATCATTGATAAGTTTATGGAGATTGGTGAGAAATGCGTGAACTAGCCGACAAATATTTCATCACCGGGGGACGCCTCTGAAAGGTAGGAAAGGTTATGTTGCGAGGAGAAGGAAAAGGATTTCTCGAGACTCCATAGTCTTCCCCGCTAGACGATTAGAGTTTTTAAATGGAACAAGCCACAAACGGGGTTTTACAAAGAACTTTATTATAAGGTGAAGATCACGCTGAACTACCTACTGCCAAAATGAGCCTCGAGCATAGTGTAGCGGACCGTTATCGTCGCGGTGCTCACTGTAGTGGGACATGATAATACTTTGTGTTCACTGCAGTGAGACATTGTATATACATTATATTTCGGGTCTGCGATGTTCTCGGACCGTTGGCATGCTGGCCCGCGTTGCCCCTCGCACCTCCTGTCCAGCGGCACTGCGTTGCCGTTTCCAACGGTCAACGCGTGTCATTTGTTCTAACCATCGAAGCTGGATCGATCTGCTCCTAAGACGAGGAGTTTAGCACGAACGATCAAGGCGAGCGGTCGCATCCACCACAGCGCGAAGCATTGTACTCCCGAGCCATCAGTAATATATTATCACGTTTTACACATAACACTTTGTGTGTATTAAATAAAATACCCATATCCTTCTCGACGTACACCCTACAATAGCGAAGTATGCACTTTTATACCCTCGCACAATAGGAGTCACCGGATTTTGGTCACCTAGACCCGATGCAGTTTCTAGGCTGAAAAGGAGCAAATGCTTTTAGTGGCACAGTGTTTTGGTAAAAGTGACACACAGGTCAGCCTAGTCGGTGACTCACGGTTAATGTTTGGGGTACTGCATAACAGTAGACTAGCCGATGATTATTTCATGACTGGAGCGTCACTGAATAAGATGAGAGCGTAAGGTTTTTTGGAGGGTTTACTAATATCATTTGAATACTCCTTTGGGGGACCAATTGTTTTACGTTGATATATTCTGTATATTTGTTTACGTGAATTCATTGTTGTGGAGACCTTCTGTGGGTTACTTTGACGGAGTTTTTTTGTGGGAACCGAAATCCCAAGCAAACTCAACTACTTGGCCTATTTTACGTTGCTCTGGTAATGTTTTTTATTGTGATTTCACTTCTTTTTGCTATTGTCATTGTGTTGTGTTGTTGCAGTACTTTCTTTAAATAATATGATTTATGATAGTATATTGCGATTGCGATATATTTTCTAAGAAAGATGATTCTAAGATGATAGTCTATTAGGATATGTCTTTGCCACCTCGTGGCCAACGTGGCGGACGAATGTTACAATCATCGGCATGTATCCATTTAGAATTCTTTTGTCTTAGGAGGCAGGTGTAATGCCCTTTATTAATAAATTCGCCATGATGCAGAATGGCACTCTCAACTCTCTACGACTTCGACGCGATGTGCAATATCGTAGTAGGAACAGCTTTGATGTTCACGTTATTAATTTTTGAAACCATCTGATTCTGAACAGAAAATATTTTTAAATGAATTATTGCGAGCTGACTAGCAGATGTTATGTCAGCTTTATGTATCCTGCTACTTCCACAATGCTCGCATGGACTATCGAAAGCATGCCATTTTGAAAATATTGCCGATACCATTTCTTCGAGGTTCATGCTTTTCGTCGTATTTATCGTCGGTATTGACAC
>NW_027589724.1:0-5317 GCF_028453695.1 Augochlora pura
TATAATAGTAAAGGCTGTATAATAAATAGTAAATACTGTAATATAGTAAATATTGTGTAATAGTAAATACTGTATAATAGTAAACACTGTGTAACAGTAAATATTACACAGTACTAAACACTACACAATACTAAATACTACAAAATAATAAATACTAATACTCTCAACATATATCTATTTAAACAAATACCGTAGAGTTCAAAGTTCTACCAGCGTCCGAATACTTTTAATAATCGCTATATTATCATTCCACCTTTACCTTGATCAACAACATTTTCATTGACTTCGTCACTTTTATTACAACACCACTCGACATCAATTAATTTTTGTAACAATCATTTAAAAAGATCCTGAGCAAAATTCTGTTTAAGTGGCGGTGAAGGGGGGGGGGGGGGGGGGGTAGAATCGAGGGGATCGAGCGACGCTACCTTAAAACATTAACATCTGGGAAACATTAATCATTGGTACGGCGGAATTTTATGGAGAACGATAATGTTCCTCGGTGGATTGCAAGAAAAGCGGTGTTCACGGTCTTCAATCATTTTAACGCGTCGCAAACGATGCGCCGACGTTCGGAAATTTATTCGAGCCGTTTCGCCCGTTCGAAACCCGTAGTCCGTAATTGTTGTTCGATCGTTCGCGTTGTCGTTTATTTCGTCGAAATGAATTTTCATTGTACGGCCCAGCGTCGTATTCGGGATTCCTGGTCGTTGATCGTTCAGTGATTTATTTGTTGCAGTTCGCGTTAACAAATGTACAACGCTGCGGGATTGAATAACGATTACCGTTTCTCGGGTCGTCCGCGAGGTTAGCTTCCCGCGCGCCATCTTTGAGATAACAATATTCGAGATGCCGCCGATTATACCACTCCGGATTCACCGGGATTATGAAAAGCTTGTTTGGAGAAGCTGAAGGATAGCACGGTGGATTAAAGTATTACCGGGCTTGTCCTCGGCGAGTATCAAAGGTAATATTTTCCCATCCCCCATCGAGTTCTTTGTTTTTCACCGCGAATTATTTCGCAGAAACGGGAAACGGAGGATCGAACTGATCGAAGAAAAATAATCTACGTCGTTGAAATCTCGATTCGCGTTCGCCGGGTTTTTTATTGTTGCAATTGAACGTCTATTCGACGAAGACGTCTCGAAATATTTTGCCGGCGATTTCGAGGGAGGGGAAAGTAATTAGGGCAGGTGAAATGTCGCGCTTCGCTTTTCTTTTCAATGGTTTGTTATTGAAACCGTCGCGCGCACGTGTCCGTAGGGGGATGGAACGTTTCGTTTTCGTAGCTTGAAATTGAAGGACCCTCGATGCTGGACGCCGGTCGTGAAACGGCACTGGCTTTTTGTTAATTGAATACGAGTTGTGCGAAGAAACGACGCATTCGAATGTAATTTCGTAAATGGCGACGGAAGGGTGGGTTATTAAAGAAATTGAAGAGCCACGCGAAAAGCTCGACGACATTAAGATCCTACGAATTAATTGGGGTCGCGAGTATCGATTCGCGACCGTCTATTGTTCTTCTTTGTGAATACAACTCTCGGCGAGTAAGACTTGTTCTGCGATCACGTGTTAATTAACAGAACGAATATTTTCATTTCGAACCCTTCCGTTCGTTTCAGATGTTTTTTGAATCACTCGACGATTTTTGAACGATCGTCTAAAGAATTATTTGAAGAATTGTGTAAACAATTATTTGAAGGATTGTATAAACAATTATTTAAATAATTGTCTAAACAATTGTCTAAACAATCGTCTAAATAGTCATTTAAATACTAATTTAAACAATCGTATAAAAAATGGTCCAAACAATTGTCTAAAAATCATTTAAACAGTCCTCTAATTAATTATAAGCAGTGACCTGAACAATCGTCTAAAAAGTCGACTAAAAAATCATCTAAAATATTATCTAAAAAATCATCTAAAATATTATCTAAAAAATCATCTAAAATATCATCTAAAATATTATCTAAAATATCATCTAACAAATCATCTAACCAATCGTTTAAACGTTTTGTACGGCAATGAACGAGAAGGTATATTCGATGCACTTCTCCAGTGATATTGCGAAAGTACGGTAAATGAAAGTGTTCCGAAAATAGGGGCGCATAAATCATGCTGGCAAGGGTTCGATCAGAATTCCATCGGTCGCTACATTTATCAATTATTCTGCATTACTAACAAATGCACCTGGAGCTTACCTCACGGTTAATCGATAATCTCGTTAGAGGGATTATTTTGCAGGATACGAGCACGAAAATGTCGAAGCGATTTCGTTAAAAAGATTATTATCATTACATTGCCATAGATTTTTTTAATTCGTCTAGGAATATCGTGAATTTGTTAAGCAACATTGTAGCTGTATATTTTTGAAAACTGGGATCGAGCGGAACAGAATAAAGATTGATATACTAAATTGTTTACATCGTCTGCGAGGGGGCTGCAAAGCGTTAACTGTAAAGAATCAAACGAATCGGCGACCATAATTCTTCACTTTGTAAAAAGTTATTTTAAATTATCAGCAAAGCACTCGCGGCGCAGCAGCACAAGTTTAAACGCATTTCCACATGATTTGCTGCAGCATCGCTAAGGGGTGTGTTTATTTATAATGCGACTATATAGGTCGAGGTCTAGGATCAATCATTAGAACATGAAATCGCTTAGATTCACCTAGCTCGCTTTACCACCTTCGAATAAATTATTATATAATTATTTAGTTCTCAAATTGCTTCGAGAAGTATTGTATCGTCTCTTTTTAATTTTAACGCGAGAAACTGGTAAATACGTGAGATATTTTATAAAAAGAATCGTCGAGAGGTGTGTCATGTTTCTAACGTTATCTAATAACTCTGATAAGTCCAACAAGCGTGACTCAATGTTTGTTCGATGTTTCTGGTTTATTTACGCGATATTATTTATTTAGGAATGGTTGCTTGTACAAGGTCAAAACATAATGTCTAAGACATCGCCTACGTCTTACGTATTATTACGTATTATCGAATTAATTACTCTACGGAGGCACTCGACGGCATCGGGAGAGAATTAAAATTCAATTATGGCAAGGCGTTATATTAACCCAAGATTACTACCCTGCACGCGCTAATTAGGCAGAAATTATTGACGACGGAGCGTACGCGAAGGTCAGGGAAAAATCCTTATAATGTGAATTCCGTTGAAAATACTTTCTTGGGTATACCAGTATACTATGCATAATTATAATAATATAATAATAATAATATATAATGATAATATATAATAATAATATATATTATATTATATTATAAAATATATATTATGTATATATTTCATTGTGATATATGTTCTGTAATAATTATGATAAATTCAAACGACTTCTCAACGCCTTCAATTAATTTTAAAGCTTCAAATGCAAACTTAATTTAATTATAGCATCTCTCAAGATGTATTATAATAAAAGTATCATTAATAAGCAAAATCAACAATTTCCAACTCGATCGCAACAAATAGGATTGATATCTATTAATAGGATTATTGCTCCTATTATTATTATTATTATTATTACTATTATTATTATTATTGTTATCATAACTTGTTATCATTATTATTAATTACGATTTCCTTCCTGCCTTTTTAATTTCTACTTTACGTAGAATATTTTACCCTTCCCCTCTATTATTTGCAAATTTTCTCAAACATTTTACAACAAAGGTTTTCTCCCCGATCATAAATCTATCAACAAAATATAATTACAGCTGTTAAGTTCAGGCCCCGCATGTACCATTTTCTACCCTATCACTACTCGCGTTCCCCATAAGTGCACAAAGTCCTACATTAATTGCATTACAGTTCGATGCACCTTTTTCCCACGCTGTCGTCCACGTTCGCCGCGACGAATCTATGCGTTTCCGATCTATCTGTCCGTCGATATGCATTCGAACGATTGTACACGGACACTATAAGCGTCGCCATGAGTCACGGAAAGCGTACGGTTCGACGCGAGGATCCGTTCTATTCGAGAAACGGAAAAGCTCTCCGATAAAACGGCGGACGCGCGCGCGAGTCAGACGCGATCGAAGAATGTTGCAACGCTGGGGGCGGGGGAGGGGGGGAGACAGGGGGACAGCGCTCTAACCAACAAACAAGGGAACTCTGTCACCGGTTCTGCGTTATCGAACGCAACCCCACCCCCATGACCCAGACCTAAATACGAACGCGAAAACGCGTCACCGAGGCGAAATCCCCCTCGACCTTGTTCGAATCAAGCTTATCCGTCCAGCTTTCAACACTTTTACGCGCGCACCCCTTTTTCTCCTCTATTGTATCCGCCACCGGCCGGTTTCCCCTCGTCCGACACTTGTCACCGGGATCTTTGAATTTCACAGGTTCCCTCGAATCCGACGGTGGCTGGAGATTACAGCGCTGTTTTATGGTCGTGAAATTGGAAGCCTTCACATTTACAAAGCCGAACTCTTTAGATTAATTTTTAATTATTATTTTCATTCGGCTAGTTTTATTTGCATTTATTACTCTGAACCTTCTGTCGAGGGCAATTTTTATAGCAACAATTTTACTATTTGTCGGTTCGTAACTACATTTTTACCGACGTCGTTTGTCACACCGTTTTTATTTATTTTTTATTTAGGATTATTATTTAGGACGTCGCCACTGACAATATTACGAGTTCTTAACTTTTAACATTAATTTTCCGCAGACTTATAGCTCACTGGACTCTAGAAAATGCTCGGAAAAATGTCGCGAAAATATCGCTCGTTTCGATCCCTTCGTCATTCAGACTTCTTGCCGAAGAGTATAAATAAAATATAAAATATAAATATTGTCAGAGTTTCGAAGAGATATATTTTCTGAAATATTTTCTAATTTATGCACAGCCGATTGGCAAAGTTAGTGAAATAGTTGGGGCGTTTTGATACTTTGTGCACCGACTGTACCACTTTTTTTCGGAAACCCGTCAAGCTGTCACGAGTGGCGGGCGAGCATTAAAAAGCGTCGGGGAACCTTGGGAGACGTGCGAACTAGATTCCTGAACAGAGAGAGAGAGAGAGAGAGAGAGAGAGAGAGAGAGAGAGAGAGAGAGAGGAAGGATACCGGGGAACCCAGTACCACCGTTTTCAAGGGGAAATCTACATAAACGGATCGCCGAGCACGTGGGACGCACTTCCCGGTTCGATTCCGAGGCTCCGGCCACGCCACGCGACCCGGAAAAACGATTACGGAAGTCCGTCGCGACTTTCGCGTTCTACACGCGCGAACGACGCTCGAAAACATTCAACCCTTTGCACTCGAAAACATTTAAATCTTCGCACTCGAAAACATTTAA
>NW_027589725.1:0-1513 GCF_028453695.1 Augochlora pura
CCCCCCCCCCCCCCCCCCCCCCCCCCCGACGGATCCTAGTTCGACGACGATCATGTCGAACGATTCGTCTAGACACTTCTTCTTCAACCACCAGTCGACAACCAGTCGACATTGCACAATCTCCAACGGTCGAGATCAACACAACCTCCAGCAGTCGAGGTACACATACGTTCATACAAGGTCTCCAGCAGTCGAGGAAACAACACACAGTACGCGCAACCACTGCTCGACCATTTTGAATCCGTTACCCAATATTAATTTGGCGGGTAATATATCGGCGACACCGGCATCACGCGTCCTCGAACGGTTCAATCCGGGCCTTACAACCCCGGAAGGGTGGAGATACCATCCACGCGTCGATACCAAGTGCTCGCATCGCAATTCAATGAGCATCTTCGACAAAAACAAACCAATTAATGGACATTAATCTCATGATACAAAAAGCCCAAGAACTTCACGATAGACTCCTAACCTGCAGCTCGGGGTCTCAAAAACAAGCCTTTATGGCCGTCTGTAGCTCCATCAATTAATGGCCCGTCTCCCTAACATCCTCCTATGGAACGCCGAGTCTGTCTTTCCCAAGAGACTCGAACTCGCTCACGTCCTTCAAAAACTCAACATACGCATAGCCCTCATCACAGAGACCTGGCTCACGCCTCTCACCCAGCTCTCCATCCCGGGGTACACCGTAATCAGAAATGACCGACCCTCCCCCAAAGGAGAAGTCGCCATTATCATCAACAAAGACATATCCTTCCAAACCGTCCCAAGCTCAATCACCAACCTAGAATCCATCCTTATCAGACTCCTTATCATCTCCACCCCCTAACCCTAAATAACCATCTGATATACTACTCACACCAAGTAACCTATCTAGGAATCATCTTCGACTCCAAGCTTAACTGGACCCCAGCTACCCAGGACAGAATTAACAAAACCAAAAAAGCAGCCGCATCCATACATCATCTCCTCTCTCAAGGATCCAAACTGAAGAGAACCCTCAGACTAATCATCTACAAAGCCTGTCTTAGACCGGCTCTCACCTATGGCGCCCAAATCTGGTGCATCGCCCCAAAATCCACCCTTAGATCATTACAAATCCTACAAAACAACACGATATCACACCCATGACCTACATACAGAAACCAACATGGAAATGATACCCTCTTTCATTCGTAAAACTATATCCAAATATTCTGTCTCCGATCACGAAAATCCGCTCATACATGAAACAGGTCTCTACGACAAAAACAGGATACCCTACAAAACCAAGATTAAATTCCCATTGGACACTTCCTCCAACCTAACCTAATCCCGCTCTACGCACCAATCTTACCCAAAATCCCCCATACCTCCCAATCACCTCAAATCATTCTGGCCTACCTCACAGGGTAGGCAACTTCGAGAATCGGGGTTTTCTTTGAAAATTTTTTCCCCAACTAACCCTCACCTCATTATACTATAACTTCATATAGGTAACACCATCAGGCAAGCTACTCACTACTAACCGGTA
>NW_027589726.1:0-2127 GCF_028453695.1 Augochlora pura
CCGTGGCGGCGGCAACGGCAACGTTGCGCGAGAGACCTCCGTCTTTTACTTCCGCGAGCGTAGGGCAGCGGCCTAAAAAGGGTGCCGATGATACTGATGCCGTAGGGCGAGTGGACACGGTCGTTTGACGCTGATAAATTTGATAGCAACATAATTATTTTGAAACCTGGTACGATAATGTAAAAAGATAGTTTTTTAATTAAAGGATTAATAATTGCAGTGAAAAGATTCGATTTTATCTTATGGACAAATTTCTGGAAATCGATGGTCTTTTTACAGAATTTTTCAGTGCAAATTGGTTGCTAGTTTGTTAAATAAATAATTAAATGCAGATTCGTCGTTAACTCTTCCTTAATTTCTATCCTAAAAAGATTCTTCGATAAATGACTTTTTTAACGAAATCTATAGGATTAATATATTTCTATTACTCAATTTTTCCTGTTATTAAAAAATTGCAACGGCGATGATGTTTTAAACAAATTCTGCAGTGCAAGTTCACTCGAATTCGTTGGTATTCCCCTGTTATTAATTCATCTCGACATCGCGTGCACGGGTTCGAGAACCGTTTCAGCGCAGCATTTCGTTGTAACGAGTAAACAATTAATAGCGAAAATTATTGGTCGATTTTCACGGATTCGAGCACCGTTCCGATCGATACGTTGAAAAGTTCTTGTTAACGACGATCCGGTAGAGAATGGCGGGCGCGTGATTAACGGAGAAATGCGGGGATCGTTCGTTTTTTCGATGGAGCGAGATCCGCGGGCATGTTCCCGCTAAATTAAGTACTCGTGGCGGGAACAATGGCCGTTTGTTTAACTCTCATATTGTGATCACGTAATGGCTGCATTTGTACCGATCCTGCAAAACGCTGCGTTCGAATGAAAAATCAATCGATGGGGGGTCGGAGAGATTCAGAGGGAGTAGAAGGGAGACAGAGACTGCCAGAGAGTGAGAGAGAATGAGTTAAACAGTGATAGAAAGAAAGAGAGAGAGAGAGAGAGAGAGCAATAGAGAGGTCAGTAATGATTGAACAAAAGCAATATAAAGACTAGTAGATGGATGAAGAACGTAAGAGACAGAGGTAGCAATGGAGAGAGAAATAGTCAGAGCAATAAAGAGAGAAATAGAAAGAGCAATAGAGCCATAGAGACAGCAGAAGTGCTATAGAGAGAGCCATAGAGCTATAGAAAGAGCAATAGAGCTATAGATAAAACAATAGACAGAACTATAGAATTGTGGGGAGAGCCATAGAGCTATAGATAGAGCAATAGAGTTATAGATAGAGCAATAGATCTATAAATAGAGCAATAGAGCTATAAATAGAGCAATAGAGTTATAGATAGAGCAATAGAGCTATAAATAGAGCAATAGAGAAACAAATAGAATAATGAAGAGAAGCATAGAACAATATAGAAGACAATAAAAGAAACGAGAAAGAGCATCAAAGAAAGCAATAAAAAAATAAATAGAATAATAAAGGGAGTAATATCGTAATAGAGAGACGACTAGAAAGAGAACGAGAGACAGGTCAATTCACAGTCAGTGTCGTACTATGTAAACCGCGGCGATAGAAAATTTGTTTAAAAGCTCACGAGGCGTACTAAATTGCAGAAAGTTAAATATCCCTTTTTTCGAACGAAATTGGCACGGACGCCGCTCGGCCGCGTAGCTTTTCATTTTTCTCGTTTTTTTTCTCTCTCTCCTCTCTTTTTTTTTTGTTCCGACCACCATCGAATCGATTCCCACATTTGCCCGATTTGCCGGCGCGAATTGTCAAACGTTTTGCTAAGCTTGATTAAAAACATTTACCATCGATACGGTACCGGGCGTCGCGCGCCCGGCACAATGGGAACAGGAGTTACATTGATTCGAATTGACGCGATTGCGGCGCGGCCCGGGTTGCTGGGTAATTCGTAACCGAAACTCGCGATTTCGCATCGATTTTTTTACGAAAATTGGAAGAATCGTTTTTCGAGGATATTGGACTTTAATGGTGGTACTCGATAGTGTTTGAAATTGTAGGATGTGATTCAAGTGGTGGAACTGTTCAAGCATAATACAATCGAATTAATATCTCCTTATATTATTATAATTTATATCACAGTTATATTATATTATATTTATATT
>NW_027589727.1:0-14845 GCF_028453695.1 Augochlora pura
GCGACGCGGCGAGAGAAAGTCTCGCCTCTTCGTTTCCCGGAGTTCTCTACAGAGCGCGAACCCCGATGACCATAACCTCCAAAAAAATTGTGCGCTCGATATACCCACGTTAGGAGTATTCGCAAGGTTCAGCCCTGCCACGATGCAATGGAAGGGCCTTGCCCAGAAGGAACCGCCTGCGTGATCACGGTGTCCTCCGCGCCAAGTAAGTTATGACCATAACCTCCGTGAAATTCTGCTGGGAAAGTGATTTTTCGGTAGACACGTAGTAGCCCCGGCCCGGTAGTGGTAGCGATCGCCGACAGCGCCGACGCCGGTCGACGGCCCCCGTTTCGTTTCGAAACCCGTCGGCTCGAAAGATCAGGCACGGGAGGAAATAAGGAAACTCCTTTCGATCGGCGATCAGAGCGCGGTCGCGCGCGCGCGCACCACTCCTCAAGAAAGTGGATGCTCGCCGTGGTTCGCGGGGCCGGTGGGTGTGAGAACGGAACCGTTAAGTATCATTGAACGAGGAGCGGAGGCTGCCCCCGCCCAAGTAGCTCCAGGTTTCCACGCCGGAGAGGATCCAATTAAACGCGAGACTTTACTGCCCGGCCTGTCTTCGCCGGGGGGGGGGGGGGGGGGGGGGGGGGGGGGGGGGGGGGGGGGGGGGGGGGGGGGGGGGGGGGGGGGGGGGGGGATACGAAGGTGCCGCGGGATCGCCTCGGGACGGCCAGGCGTTAACTTTTCGACCGGGAATCGTTGACATTCCTCCCTTCACTGCGCCGTTCGTCTCTCGCGACCTCGCCCCGTCTGGCTCGAACCGACCGCACTGGATACGGCTCGCTCGAGCCGAGCTTGCAGATGCCGTGTAATAGATAGCGAGATTGCCATCGATTCGACAGAAAGCTGATTGGATGGAGAAGAGATACAATAATCCTGCCATTGATCTTTATCGAGTTAAAATTATACCGTATACAGAGTGTTCCAAAAGTTAATTAAAATTGGGGAATAAGTGATTCACGAGGTTATTTGAAATAACTTTCTCCTTTGCGAAAATGTAATCCGTGGCTTTGTTTAGGAATTATTAAGGGAAAACCGTGACCAATGAGAAGAGGCCTTGGTTGGCGCGAGACGGCTGAGCTAATGAGAGGAGTTGGGCTTCGACTGGGCTGACACGCGTCTACCGAGCTCGTCTTTCATTCGTCAGTGTTTTCAGTTAATTTCTCATAAACAAAGCTGCGGAGAAAAATTTTGTAAAGGAAAAAGTTATTTCAAATGACTTCAGAAACCACTCATTTCCTGTAAGTAACATAATTTTGGGATACCTGTATACTAGTGGATTAGGATCACAGTGGCGTAAGTGATAATTATGAAAATTCTGACTTATGTTTTAAAGTTTAATTTATACTTGATAAAAAGATATGATAAAGAGACAAGTGAAGTAAATTATAAAGTTTCTGTAAATTAACTCAACTCTGAATTATCCTAACAATAGATTCGGTTATAATATGATTACTTAAATAAAAGATTTCAGCATTTATTACGGAAGATCGGCGCCACTGAAATATTGCATTTCATCTTCAGTTATTTTACCAATAGATCGCGAACCTTAAATCTGCATTGTTAGATAATTTTTAGTATTCCTTTGTTTCGAGCTGCTTACAATAATATTTTTACAAATGCCCAAAATCCGCAGTGTACTAATAACTATAATAATACAATATAATAAAATATAATAAAAATATCGTCAAAGGAAAACTGCAGATGCTCCACATATCATGCTATTAGTTACAGTTTGAAATGATTATATCCAGAAAATTAAGACGTTCTATACGCGAAACAGAAAATCGTGATCGTCACACGTGCGTGACGTTGGCAACGAACGTGTTAAAGCGTCGTCGTTTCAAGTTACCACAAGAAATCGTCTGACAGCGAACAGCAGTTTCCTCTCCTACCAGCTTCTGTAAAACAGTCGTCAATAAAGAGACCTGGCACAGAGGTCTACAGTCTGACGATTACACAATGACAGTGCTGTTACGGATAGCAAAATGCGAATACAGGTAACCCTTCTGTAACACGGTAGATACGTGTTACTACATGAGACCCATAGCCAGTACAAAAAGAAGGGTTACGTTCCAAGAATTTATTAAAAACAAATATCTTTTCAAATTCCATGTAAGCAAGATAATTATTATTAAAAATATGAATGTATGGTATATAAATGTATATCTATATTTAGCCTTTTTTCACTGGAGGAATTTTCATTAACCATCCACCAAAAATTGGAACATATTTATTAGTGAATTGGTAAATAATGCTATAAAAATAATCATGTAAAATTCGATGAAAAAGGTCTTATTGAAATAGATTTCGCGAAACAAAAATTGTTAATATTGAACGAGGCATAATTATCAGTAATTTTCCTTGTGACAACCTAGCTTAAATAGTTAATTACGTTAAACAAAAATCACGCTATCCAGTGCTGTAGAACTAGATTACTGTACAATGGTTCTCGCAATTTTCTTATCGCATTAGAGCGAGCAAGCTATAAGACATGAAGTGCTACACGAGGGTTCCCGCAATTTATCCTATCGTATTAGAGCGGAACCGTGTCATACGATGCCGCGTTGTACAAGGGCTACCTGTATATTACAGGAGACCTAAAGCTCGTGCCAATTATATGTAACACATTCGGAGAAGCGACAGAAGAAGATTATCGATGATCTCGTGGCGATAACGTAGCCAACAGCGTCCTCAAAAAGACTGCACTAATTCCTCCACCCTACTGGTTTCCCTTTCCCTTTCGAAACCGTGATGCATAGCGAAGTTGGAGCAGGCTCGACTGACGCCGACAGAGATAGATAGATAGACTGAGAGCGAGAGAGAGAGAGAGAGAGAGAGAGAGTTACAGAAATAGAGAGAAATATAGAGAGTTAGAGAGATAGAGAGATAGAGAGATAGAGAGATAGAAAGCTAGAAAGATAGAGAGATGGAGAGTTAGAGAGCTAGGGAGATGGAGAGTTAGAGAGCTAGGGAGTCAGAGAGATAGAGAGTTAGAGAGATAGAGAAATAGAGGTACAGAGAAATAGAGAGATAGACAGATAGAGATAGAGAGATAGAGAGTTAGATAGAGAGAGATGGGGATGGAGATGTACCTCTAGATCGAAATAGAGATAGAGCCAGATAGATAAAAAGATGGAAAGGCAAAACGACTCCAAGTGGTTCCGGTTCTGCCGAAGTCGCCGGTTGCGAACTTCCGGGAGTGGGCGAGATCGGACGAGAGCGTTTCGAAGGCCGTGAAACGCTCGAAAAGAGTGTTACGACAGCGACGCGGCCGGTTACGCAAGTCCCCCCGGATAATCGGACGGGATGATAAATGGTTTCGAAGGAGCATGAGCCGGAGATATTCGCAGGCGGTCGTGTCGCCGCGTTCCATCAGGTGAGGGCATAGAGGCTCGCGGTGCCTCGGTCTCATGGCGAACAACCGTCGCGTCGCCAGGGCCCGCGCCGCGCGCCGCTCCGCGAGTGTGGGTGGCTGGTCAGGGTCTGTCAGGGCATGGTAGTCACAACAATATGGCGGTGGCTCTCGCATACCCGTCTCCGAGCGCGGTTCCCCGTCTCGCCCTCTCGCAGTGGCTGACCGGGCTCAAGGTCCCATTCCCCCTTAATCGCCTTCCTTTTCGAGATCTTTCACTCGGTTCGCTCCCAATCGAACAGGCAGCCGCCGATCGAACTCGCGCGAGTACACCGGCGCGTAGCGCGTTCTCTCTCTCTCTCTCTCTCTCTCTCTCCCTCTCTCTCTCTCTTTGCCTACGACCGTCCGAAGAGACGGCATTCCGCAGCGGCGCGACGCGACGCCGCGCGGCGTCCCCGGGATCAACACAGGCCCAGGGTATACTGACCCAATGATAACCGGCTTACCCTATAATCGCCAGGCCTGTCGTTGCTCGATTATTCGACTCTACCCACCCGGTTCTGCTACCTGACGCGCGAACGTAATCGCTGATTCATGGAGCGGCGCTGAGTTTAGACGCGAGCCGCGACCGTACGGAATTTCATCGGTCTCTTTGAGACACGCTGATGCGCGACCGCGATCCTCGCCGACCGAGAGCAATTTCGTTGGGGATCTTGCTACGAGGACGGCGACGGTGATCGCCGGTGTCCGGGTGGACGCGGCGGACAGCGTTAGCTGCGTGTACAGGGTGTCTTATGTAATTGGTGCTTGTCAAATATCTCGATTTTGTGGTAGAAAAATTTGCCGAAGGAAAATAGATGGTTCGGAAGAACGAATATTGTGATAGGTGACGAAATTTGTTCAAAGCGATAGGCGACTTCGCGAGATTTTGTATAAGGAAAATTCATAAAAGAAATTAATGCAAATAATTTTAATAGAGAGTTAATCTCATTGACTCTTCACCCCAGAGGATATTGCCGATTATTGAATAAATGAATAATGAAGCTGCAAATGGAAGCTGAAAGGTCATTGCATGCAGAGTAAAAACTGCGTGCATTGTTTGCTATAAATACAAATTAAATAGAAAATTGTTTCTTTTTGTGATGACTTAAATAGATGGTAAATAAGGCATTGACATTTTTAAAATTTTCTATTTCCTATTTTAGATGATCGAAAGTAATATATTCACATTATTAACCCTTTGCACTTTAGGTCTCCGAAACCTTTTAAAATATATCTTCATTGTCTCCATAACAGAGCCTTCGAATTAAAAATAAATTCTAACTCCGCTCCAGAGCCTTCGAGTGCAGAGGGTTGATCGCTTCCAATCCTACCATTTCACATCATAAACACTCAATTCCGTCATAAACGTTTAAAATTCGATAATTAAAATTCCGAGACGGCAATAAAGAGATCTCGCAAACGAGATACAATCCGCCAAACACACCGTCTTCCTAGATCGCTTCCCCGCCGATACTCCCTGGATCACGGCAGAAGACTCTCCTACTTCTAAATCGGTACGGATCGGAGATCGTAAAGTCGAAACCTGTGTAAACAGACGGCCGGAGGCGATATGTCCGAGAAATCATCCAGACATTCTTGACAAGTTGATGATCGGAGGCTGACCGAAAGCTACAAGCCGCCGCGTCGAAAAATCAATATTGATCCGCTCGGGAACGAAGAGAGCCCGGGCATCGGAGTCGGTCCGCTCGCAATTACCGATAATACCGTTTCTCGGCGAACGATTGGTCCTGCGGGAGAGAGAGAGAAAAAGAGAGAGAAAATGGGAGAGAATGAGACGCAATAAGAGAGAGAAAATGGGAGAGGATGAGACGCAATAAGAGAGAGAGAATGAGACGCAATAAGAGGGCGAACGAGGGAGAGAGAAGGACGAGGAGGGAGAAAGGGAGAACCGTTCTCCAAACACGAGAATACGAAGCGGAGAGCAACAGTCGGACTCTCATCGCGGCAATAACGATTCGCCGACTTTCTCTCGGGGCCGTTTTAATATTCATGCGCGTAATGGACGCGGACGGAAAGCTCTCCGCGTCTGGTCGCGCCGGCCCGCGAACGGAAACAGGGCCGCCTATGATGTATCGACTCGCGCTCGTCCCGGGACGAGCGCGAGCGGTGCATTCACCCGGGGCCCCGGCAATGATAACTTCCACGGAATTGGCCGTTGTCTATTCAGTTCCACGGAACCGGTCACGAGCGATGATTAGTCGAATCAATCATTCGGAGAAACTATTGGCGGCCCTGGAATCGCTCCGAGCACTCTGGGAGTCTTCGATCGCCGAACGGTCCGTTGCGCGGCACTGAATCCGGAGAGCGCCGCGGCAGAACGCGAGAAACTCGGCGAGAAACGCGAAGCTGTCGAGAGGAGCCGCGATGAGATCAAAGCGGAGGAAAGATGAAATATAGAGCGTCGGAGAAGAAACGAGGCGGGCGGTGGGAACTGGAAAATTGAAAAGGGGGTTAGGTTATGTCGTGGGTGAGGTTAGGTCGTGGTTAGGTTAGAAATTTAATTCGATGTTAATGTTAGAGCGTTTATGTTTATGCTTTTAGAGCAGAAGTGGATTGTTAATAGGGGAAAATTTGTTGTTTGTTAATAGGGGAAAGACAATTTTATATAATTTATATTTCCAAGAAAATGAAACGGTTTTTATTTTGCGTCAATAGCCACGATCTGTTAATGTGGTATCGTTAATTATGTATTATTCATTATATTATATTTACTACTTAATTTTAACCTATAATTATAATAATTAAATGATACTTATAAATGATACTACAAATTGAGATATAGCTAATATCTGTCTCATAGAAAATAGCCAAGTTTGACAAAATGCACAGACTTTGCAAAATTTTTCTCAGACATACCATTCACCATGAGATAAAGTTTGATCTTTTCCCTTCAATTTGAAGTAAAATAAACGCAGCTGCGATTTTTTTCTACGAAGTTACAGCGTTTCAAAGTAACCCTTACATTTGAGTTACTTGAAACATAGCCTTATATTTAAAGAGATACAAAGGCAAGGATACATGAAACTTAAAATTCAAAAATACCATTTTAAAGTAGAGATTTCAAGCTTTAATATAAAGAAAAATTCATCACCCTGCGATGATTTTTAGCGCAGTTATCAACAATCAAATTTGGTCAAATTTTATCCAAAATCTCTCCATGCCATAATTTTTTCGAGATTATAAATTTTTGATTATCGTATAATAAATCTTTGATAAAACAAGGATTAAAGAACAAGAAAGAAGAGAAGAAAATGAAGCACGGAAAAGGAGGAAAAATGAAAAAGAAAAAAATCGGAGATAAAATGCGAGCCAAATAAAGAGGTAAAAATGGAAGAAAAGGAGAGCAAAGAAATTATGACAGCCACGGGAGGAGAAGGATTTCGAGAATGAGGAAGGAGAGGATTTAGAGAGAGAGAGAGAGAGGACAGCGGGCCAATTATAAAGTTACGGTGAAATAGGCCTAGCTGATCGATGCGAGGCATCATCGGCTCGCAGATTCCCGTTTCTTCATTCCGCCCGCGGAAACTGAAATTAGATCGTTCGGGCTTATTTATTAAGCAACGCTCGAGTAACTCACTTGGCGACGATGGATTCCCTCCGAACGGGAACCGGTTGACCGTCGCTACGGTAACCGTTTTAGTCGAAAGGATCGCTCGTATCGCGCGCGAGCCATAAGTAATGACACATTATGAGAAGATCTCGGAATTCCTTCGACCGAGAACAGGAAGCCGCGGCGCGAAACACGCGACGAAGAAATCGAACGAATATCGCCGAGCCGGAAAAAAATATGTTTGTCAAACGATCCTGCTGGATGGCTCGGTCCAGCAAGTGGAACCATTTGATGTAGGAAGTGGATCCCAACGCCGATACGCCGTGATCCAAAACTGTTCGGCGATAATGAACCTCGCAGTTACCGGGATGTACAGTGTGTCCTAAAAGTCACTCGCAAGTGGAAATGAGGGATTCCTGAGGTCAATTGAAGTAACTTTTTCCTTTACAATTATTTTTTTCGTGGCTTTGTTTATTAGTTATTAATGGAAAATATTGACCAATCAGCGAGCGAGTATGGCTGGCGCGCGGTTATAGCGTCCAATGCTGTACTGAATTCGCTAGCACGTTGCTATATGCCTGCTGTACTAGCTTTCTCATTTTTATTTTTCATTTTTATTCTGCAGTCTATTGATAGTCCTTTGGAAATTCAAAATCAAAGATATTAGTCATTTAAAGTAATTGTATGTATAAGAACGTGTGCTAAAAGAATTAGGTTAACCCTTTGCACCCCTGTGACGCCTCTGAGACGCCACTGAAAATTGTTATATCAAATACTAATATAATCTGTCCACATTTATAAAAACTGCTAAAACCATAATTGTCACATAGTCCATAAGACATAACCTCATATGCAATAAATGCAATGACTCATATAAAATAAGACTACCATAGATCAGAAAAACAATTTACGATTTAAAATGACTTCGAATGCAACGGCTTAAATAAAATACAGAATAAAAATCAAAAGAGATAAAAAGATCTTCTAAAATCTAAAATAAACAATTTCTTAAATATAGTTTCTTCCTACTAAATTTTACAAAATATTTAGAACACGAACTGCACATTAACCCTTGCAAGGTCGAAGCGACGAAGGATACTCGAAGGCGACATTAATCACAGAGAACACCATAGATCACAAGGTATCCATGGCAACCGAGCCGCGTCGAAGAATTGGAACTCGTCGCCAATTTAATTTTCAGCGGACACATTTTCCGAAGTCCGATCTCGGAGCCGCGCGGGCCGCGCGCCGACGACAGAGCATAAATCGCTGCAGGGGCGAAGATCAAACGTCGCGCGTCCGAGAGTCCTCGCGGACACTGTTATGCGAATCGGCGTCGGAGATATTCATTTAATAAATCCAACGGGACGGGTTGTAGCTTGTCGCGGCGGGTCCGGTGACGGCCGCAATAAACCCGGCGAAGAATCACGATCCCGCATTGATCAAAACGGGAATCGCTCGATCCCGGAAACGGCGAGCCGGTCTTCGATCGGGACCCGACTCGGACGTATCGCGGATAGATAAGCGAGCCGTCGACGGCATACGACGGTGACGGCGACGCGTCGCGACGACGCGGAGTCGAGTATTTGGTCCGCGGAAGCTGACTTTAATAATAATTGGATGATGTTACAAAAAGCGGCGAACTGTTTTGAAAAATTTACCACTGTGCGACGTTGCCATATGTTGCAAAATTTTTGGAGACAGGGAACTACCATGCAACGATGCTAAATATAGTAAATTTTCTGGACAAAGCCACTGTACGACGTTGCCAAATATGGCAAACATTTTGGGATAAGGTACGCCTGTGCGACGTTGCCATATATGGAGAACATTTTAGAAAAAAAGTAACACTGTGCGACGTTGCCATGTATGAAAAACATTTTGGAAAAGGATACCACTTTGCGACGTTGCTAAATGTAGCAAACCTTTTGGAGAAAACCACCGTGCGACGTTGCCAAATATGACACACATTTTGATAAAGAATACCATTATACGTTTCTAAATATAATAAACTTTATAGACAGATGAACTAATGCCACGTTGCCAAATGTGGAAAATTATTTTGAAAAATGTTACCACCGTGCAACGTTGCGAAAATTTGAAGAAAATTCGTGGTGGAGGTAGAAGAGTAGAACACCGGCGATACTCGTGTCATTATCTCGCCGAAGAATGGAAGCAGCCTGAAAAGCGTCTGAAAGGATCTGCTCCGCGCCTACGTGCGGCCAATACGTCCGATCGAAGCGACAGCATTCCAATGCGGCAACCCGGAAGGTGGCCGCACCGACATCGATTCGATTTGCTCCGATAAGTCATACCCGCTGTCCCATGCAAACGGGCGCGTGCCCCGTGCTCCGTGCCCCATGGAATGCCAACGATCATTCTCTACGGCGCGACGAGCGGGAAACAATTTCACCGTGCAGAACCGGCGCACCGACCCCCGCCGCACGACCGGCTAAACTGACGGAGTTGCGGCAACGTCGACAGAACTTCACACAGAAACGAAGCTCAGCGTTGATTTTTAAATAAAATTGAAAATTTATGGTACACTTGAAATATTTTAGCAAAATTCATAAGACAAAATTTGGAGTTTGATTTTTTTAGGATTATTTTGTTCTAGGTTAAAATTGAAAGTTTATTGTAAAATAGAGTAAAATATAACAGTAAAATATTATATTAGAGTTAAATATTAGAGTATGCAGCGTAGACACTTGGAACGTAAAAGCATGAAAATTTATATTAAGCTTGAAATATTTTTGAAAAATTATTATTCAACCAATACCGTTTACGGTTACATTTTTTATAACGGTACATAATATAAAACAGTAAAATCTCAATTATTCAGTTTAAGTAGGGTGACATAAATATTTAAATAATAGAAAAGTTACTGTTAGTTCAATAATAGAGAATTATACAAGAGAATTATCCTCAAATATACATAAAATGGTTATTAAAAATGAAAATTGAAATCAATTAAAACAATCCCTCATAATGAACATAAAACTACAGTAATATAATTAATAATATACGTACAGTAAATGCACTAATGTCCACAGTCTAGTAATACCATAACTGTTACCTTGAATAATTCATATCTCTTTTTCGATAATATTAGAAAAATTTCCTCCACTTTATCCAGTTATTTTAGAAGCTTTCGTACGAATTTTGTAAAAATGATATTCTAAAAATCCCTCTACCGTCTCGCGGAAGCGATCGGTGACAACAGATAAGAGCCAAGTTTGTTCCAGCGGCTCCAATAAAATCCGATAAATAATATACGCCGTGTCGCCTCGTACGGTTAAACAGCATAAAGGAATAGCTTCCTGTTTCGATACAGAGGTACCGGATTCTTTAAACGCAATCTTTCAGCATGAACGGATTCGACAAACGCGAGAGAGCCGCGCGCAGAACGTACGTACGGCATCCGGCTACTCTGCCGTCGAAAAATTCGCGCAACAGTAAAATTGCGCGCGACGGAAAAATTCTGGAAACGCGAAGCCGATGGAACACGACTGGCGAGTCGACTCGTCTCGCGGGTTAAAGGACACGGCGATGTACGTATCGGCCGGTGTAACGGATTGATTAGCGCCTGCGGTGCGACGGTGTTGGTCGACTCGCGGAGTTCCGGGGCGGCGAGCCGCGATATTGTTTACAAACACGCCGACGGCAATTAGTATGGACGGGAAAAGCGAGTCCCGGTCGAAATGCATGCGTAATCGGCGGTGTGCTTAACCGCGCCGCGGCACAGGTAGTCCTGGCATAGGTGCGCGCACCCGAGGACTTCCTGCGCGCATACTGATTACCGATCCTGCTCGCCGCACGCTTCGCACGGAAACGCTGAGACGCGGCTCGCGCGTGTACGGATCCTCGCAACGGAAACTCGGCTATTCCCGGCTCTTATCGACCGCGAATCAATTTTCGGGGATCGTTCGCGCGGATTCCATTTGAGGGGAGTACTTTCGATTGTCGCACGGTGGGGTGAGAAAGGGGCAGGAAACGGTGGAAAATAATTTCTGATCGAAATCACTTCTTTGTTTCTAATTTTATGATTTTTTGATTTTATATAGATTTAGGGACATTATTTTTTAGATGATATTTAATTGCATTGTTTTTTTAATGATATTTAACAACACTGTTTTTCAAACGATATTTGACAGGACTATCTTTTTAAATGATATTTAATGACATTATTTTTAAAGTAATATTTAGAAGTAATAGTGTAATTGTAAGATACAAATGTTTCATATACAAGAACGAATATTTGAACTACAGTATTACTGAATTTTGAGGAAGTATAATTCTGACGCTGCAAGATATATTTTTTTAAATTTATATAACTCACAGAGACGTTATACTAGCAGCTAATTTTTTACGTTATTGAATTTTGCTGGATACGTCTTAAAAATTTAAAATAGAAATAAAAATATTCTAAGGCAACTTATAAATTATTAAAATGATTATATACGTATTAATCACTTCGAGATTATATTTTATTTTATTATACAATCTACCAAATTAATTTCTGCAATGAACACAACAAAAGTTGAGAATTATTATCACAGAAAAGGTACAACAAAGAAACTGACTCTCATAAGAAATCATCTAAAGCTATTCTTTAATCCCTTCGGCAAAAGTAACCCAAAAATAATCGACTAAAAATGATTAAAAACGTCCTGCGACAGCTTCGGCAAAAACAACTAATAAAAATGAAGAATATCACGGCGCGTACCGCAGATCCAATTAACTATCCACGCAGTGGCCGTATTAATTTTGAGGGCACGCATGAAACGGGATCTTTTACGGCTTTCGGGTGCCTGTTGCCTTCCATAGAGCGGCGTCGACGCGATCCAGAAGAGTACGCCGACGCGGGCAATCAGCGGGGACTTTTACCCGGGGTGGAATGTCCCCGGCTGCATTGCGCGGACGCCGCTTAGACACCGGTAGAGGATCGGTTTCTTTCGATCCCGCGCCGCGAGGACGACGAGTTATCGATGTAACCTTCGACTCGGCCGGCCGGAATGCTTTATCGCTCAAAAACCCGTCCCCTCGGTTTGACTCCGAGCTTAGCCGGCGAACGACGACGTTCCGAGGGATTACGCCGACGGGATTTCCTCTGCCCGATCTCTCCGCCTGCTGGACGTCCTATTTCCTTCGTCCAACAGTTTTATTCGCGTTCACGCGCGACCAGCAACGACAGCCTTCGGGAACCCTGTTTTCTGGCCGGGATGAATTTATTCCGCTCGGAGATTTAATGGTCGGCCCGCGGTGCATGACTCGGCCAGGTAATCACGCGCAAAGAATTAGTGATTTAGTGTACAGTTTCGTGAGAACGCGGAAAAATTCACCCTTTTGTGAATCTCTATTAAATTGAATTTAAAAAGTTTACCTGGAGTTAATTATTAACATTTTTTATATTATTAATTTTTATGTTATACTGAGTTTTCTAAATTTATTTACCTAATAAAGTAGATAAATAAATAAATAAATAAATAAATGTTTAGATTGAGAGTGAAATGTTTTAATAGTGCTCATTATAATATATTCACATAGGTAATATTTGTGATGAAATAATATTTAGGTACAGTCTTCATCCGATCTCCAAATTATTTAAGATTTATTAACATAGACCTATAATTTATCAATAATAAAATTGTATAATAATAATAATAATATTACTAATAACTAACTACTAACTACTAAGTATAGTATTTTAATATAATTAGAACATAATTTTATCAAATTTTCGTTTGGACCGCGTCAATCATTGATGACTATTCTGGCGGCTATCTTCAATCACTATTTATTAGTTAATAAATAGTCTTCTAATGGGTCCAGAACGAAACGCTCCTTTTCTTCTCCTTCGCTTCTCTATATTTTCATCCCTTACCACTATGAACATATCATTTAACATGATAACGTTATAAAATCACTATCATACAATGCTGATATTATTAACATTATTTAACATAATTTTTGCAATAATGTATGAAAAGTCCAAGCCCAAATTTCGTACATATCGCGTTCTTAAGGGTTGAAATTTAGAGGAGCTTGCAAGACGATTCGACACGACGTACAGTTTGACCCTTTCGATGAAGACGAAGACAGAGAGCCAGACAGTGAAAGAGAGAGAGAGAGAGAGAGAGAGAAAGAGGAACAGACAGACATACAGAGTCAGAGAAAGAGGAAGGGGAGGAATATGTAACGAATGATATTCATTTCTCGCGTAGAATTCGTTCGAAAGATAACGAGATGGGAGATCCCGTTGGGCTCTCCTCTCTCTCTCTCTCTCTCTCTCTCTCTCTCTCTTACTCTCTTGCTCTCGCTCTCCGGAGAGAGACCGAGAAGGAGAGAGCTCGGCTCTAATTGGAGGGTCCGGTCCCTGGACGCAGGAGGAATTCGTGCAAGCTGCAGATTCTCGCATTCCAGCGATGCGCGCGGTCCGGCTTCTCTCCCTCTCTTTCTGCATTTATAGAGCTGCTCGCGCCAAGTTTGAACTCCGCGAGCCTCCGCGAGCCTCTCCGCTCCGCTCTGCGCCGCTCTGCTCCGCTTCGCTCGCGAAACGGAAGAAGCTCGACCGGTTTCTTTTTTGTCGCGCGGCTCTTAGAACGCGACCATCGCCGCGCCGCATCTCCTCTCCTTTCTCTTCTCCTCTGGCCTCTCTCTCTCTCGCCCGCTCTCTCTCGCTCTCTTTCTCACTCTCTCAGTATCTCTCTATCTTTCTTTCTCTCTTTCTCTCTCCCCTGGCCACTCTTCTCGCGCGAGGATTCCGAAGACCGCGCGCGGACCGATTCTCCGAGTCGGGTTGTTGCTTCGGGTACCGGCCATACAGTTCTCCCTTGTTAACATAATTTAAGCGACAAGCCCGAGAGACGCTATGGAGTACCAGACAGTAATAGACACCATCTCCTTTCGGCTGGTTCGGCGACGCGTCGCACGAGGAATGCGGTTTTCCCTTGACAGCGTGATTTCGGGACACAGTGGGATGCTACGGGGGAGGACGGGGGGGGGGGGGCTAATTTCTTTTGGCTGGACCCTCGATGCTTCCCCCACTTGTGGGGGAGCCAGCGAGACGATATAGAATGGAGAATGGCATTTGTTATTGCTTAGTAGTCGACTATGGCAATGGACTATCTTTATCTGTCTTTTAATAAATTCTGTTCGAGGAGTAAGACGGGATTAGGGGACGCTGAGAGGGTGAGTCGATTCACTCGGGTGCAGGTTATGTATAAAAAAATTAATTTAGCCGTGCAGGTAATGTTCGTAGGAATTAAAATCGATTTTAGATCTCAAATAAATTATTCTCAAATTTTGAAAAGGTTGGAAATAGTGGTATTAAAAATGGTATTGAAATAGGAGATATTTTTCCAGTTATTGTTTATTATAATCGTGGTCGGAAGAATTTGAACTTCTCAAGAATTTTTAAACAATATTCTAAGATATACACTTTTATTAAATACAATTTCGGTTTTAAGAAATTCATGTGTTGACTTTGTTTTATGAATAAAGTAAAGGGGTTGTTATTTCATTTCCAAAAAGAAAAAATATTGTACACAGAATATTATAAATTAAAATTGAGACTCTAAATTAAAATAAATTGCTTCCTCTGTGCTCTGTTAAATAAATAAAAATATTTCATGAAACTTATGGTACTCTATTAACCGTACCAATATTAACCATATAAATGAAAAGGGGTAACTGCGAGACGTTAAGGGAGGAAACCACGATTTCCTCCGACTCTCGTTTCCAACGCGTCCGTCGTTATCGATCCCGTCCTTCGAGACGAACAATGACTGGCCACGATTTTTCCACGAGGTCTTCCACTACCTCTGCCCTCTTCT
>NW_027589728.1:0-17887 GCF_028453695.1 Augochlora pura
ATATTAGAACTTACGGCTATCTTCCCGCATCTATTCAATAAATAAATAAATGAAACATTTCGCCAGCTATCAAAAATTGGGATCAAAATACGCGGCCCGATAAATTGAATTGTTACGTAACATTACAGTATCGCAGAACTCTGTTAACCAATTAATTACCGACGCTGTCCACCCGTTCCGTAAAACACACACCCCGCATCCCCTAGCGTGGAAGTTAGCGTCGCAGTGTCGGAATTTGCCAAAGATGAGAAGCGATACGGGTACCTGCGGAGAACTAGGGTGCAGCCGCGACGATTTTCGATCATGGTCGAACAACAGATTTCTGCTTACATCGACAGTGGAGGACAGAGTTATGGTAGCGAGTTAGGTTATGGTAGCGCGGCGGCCGATCCGCGCTGCGCAGATAAGAGGGACGGAGCCACAAATTTATTCGTTTATTCGTCGGCCGGTCGTGATCGGCGGCGTTTCGTTCCGCCCGTCGTCGTAATTTCCGCTGTATCGATGTTACTTTTCAGCCGCGCACGCGGTTCGATTAACAAGTCGACTACGTCGCGAGAGGATTCCGGCATCCGCCGGGTCGTCACGTACACGGCATTAATTGACGGGTAATGGCTGGTTCCGATCTTCCTGAACGGACCTCGACCGGCGGACTCGTTACGATCTCGCTTGTATCGGGATTGTCAGGCCGCTTCAATGGATTTGTTTGCGTGAAATTACGCCCGTTCATTCTGTCTTTTTGTTCGCGTGTTTTTTTTCGCGAGCCGTCGATCCGCGGGCAATTCCGCTTTGCAAATGCCGCGGGGACAATTTCGCACTGCGAACGTCACTCTGCGAACGCCGTTTCGCAGATTGCGACAAAGACTTCCTGTAACTTATGTTCCATGAAAAAAAAAAAGGTGACCGGAATTTCTCGTGCTGGTAAACCAACGAAACTGCGCCAGAGTCGGTTCGAAAAGCACAGGATTGCGGTAGCTGTTCCCTTCGATTATCGCGGTGTTTGTTCATTCGGAATTCCGCTCTTCCCTTTTCTTTGGCGGAGAACCTCGAGTGCGGATGGAAACAGGAATCGAACTTCGTTCGACACGCGTGATCCGAATACCGGGGCTGCGGCCAGCACGCGCTGCCTCCACCCGCAACGAAGTTTTCGAGTCTTCGATACTGTACGATGCACCGTGCACACAGAGATTGTAACAAGTAAACGCGATCAAGAATTTTCGGAGAGCGTGCTTTTACAGGTTAAGTGCCGTTGAAATTTATCTCTATTCGATCGTAGTGAAACAGATCACCTTTACCAGTATTTCTGCAATATTGTTAACAAATATTGTTAATTTCGAAAGAACTGATTTATAAAGAAATAATTGCGAAAGAGTTGATTGCAAAAGAATTTCATTAAGTAAAATGGATTTGATATTGTGGAACGTTTTCATTTAGAATATATTTCCAACACGGATTTCCATTTATTCTCTCCGCGTAGAATCGCTTTGTTTAGACCGGTGCCGTAGAAATAAAAATTGAACGGACGTTTGAACGTTCCCAGAAAAATACGGACGCGAACAGGTGGAGGTGTAACATATTTCCCGGCGCGCGTTAGTGTTGCACTTTTGTGTCTTCGCGTGCGTGTGGATACCTATATACGGGTCACCACATCGATTACATGACTATTATTATTCGTGACGAAAAATGTTTCAGCGAAGATTTATACGGTAGCAGGTGTGACATATTCCGTTGCTATTTGTTTTACCGTGAGTGGTCGCGTAAAGGTCACGCGAAGGTCCACTTTGTTTGTTTCAAATGGAATGACGTCTCTTTCAATACTTCGGCGGATCCGGCTCGACGCTGATTACGAAAACGTGTTAACCCGACCCGATCCTTTGTACATAATGTTACACTTTGAAATAAAAGGGAGGGAACACTATGAACGGCGAAGGGCTAAGCCCCTATTCAACTTCATCTCTAACATGATTTAGCCGAAACAGCATCGGTCCACTTGCCGTAAGCTGTCTTGAACAAGCCCTCTCCCCGCGCAACCCTTCAACTCACGAGAATGCTAAGCTGTTTGACATTTATCTCCTTGTTTCGAATTCCATTGACCTTTGAAGATTACCTGTCGCCACCTATCGAATGTCTCTGTGTAGGAGGTTAATAATACAGTCCCTCAATTCAATATGTACGGCGAGTTTCCAAGGATTTCATTTCTTCCGAGTATGTGATAACGATGTTGCTGAACAAAGGGCTTCAACATTTGCTGCTCGGTGCTCGCGAACTTTGCTTCTTTTAATGGTAAGTTGAGAGGATCGCCATGGGTTTTATTATGGACTTTATTTGAACCGATGTAAATAAGGTTCATTAAAAATGTATATATTTATTTGTGAACGATATTTATTTATCTCTGAGCAGATATTTAACTAATTAAGAGAATTACTTGCTGTAGATAAATATTCTTTAATCTACTTTTGCTTAGACTTTGTTAAGGTATATTTCTAATTATTGTATTTATTGTTCCACTAGAGATAGTAAAAAAATATTTTCCCTTTAAATTTTAAAGCTAAATCGTCCATTCGGATATTTTATAAGCCGCTCTAATATTCTACCCTCGAGATTAAAATATATTTAAAGCTCTGCGTATCTGTTTACTGCTAAACTGAAATTTATTTTTAAAATTTTAAGCGCCGCGTTCTCTATCGTAAAAAGTTTCAACTGTGCAATTTATGAATGTTCACAAATCACTAGCACTCACTTCTCGTTCGTAAAATAATAAACGAAGCTTCGAATGCAATACGTTGAGAATAATTACTGTATTAAAATAGAATATTGCACGAGATTAACACGGACTCGTTGAAACAAAAATTGTTAATCCTCAAAGCGGAGCAGGCTACGCAAACGAGCGGGGCACTCTTCAAACTTCGCAGCCGCGGAGCTTGTTTTTAACGATAATGTTTCGTGAAGTAATTGCGGGGAAGAATGGCATGTCGATGTCGAACAAATTTAACCCTTCGCAGTCGAAGCTATTTTAATTGTAAATATGAAATGATCTGCTGGGCGATGGTATGTAACAAAGTGCACTCTTATGCATACGAAATTAAAATTGAAATTAAAAACTATTAAAAATTTTTTTAATTTAAACTTCATTGGTTTGAAAATTACGTTTGAACGTGATAGAACAATTTTATTGGCGTCTCAGAGTCGTCATTCGAGTTCAAAGGATTGAATTTACCCATTACAGAGCAGAATCTCCAAGGCTTCGCAGAATTTCAGCTTAAACGATGTAAAACGAATTCTGCGCCCTGGTAATACGACGGATTACAGCGATCCGACCGGTCGAAAAGAAACTCGTCTTCCATCTGCAGGTGACGCAAAGTGCCGACGCGGGTATCCCACCATCCCTCGATTTTCCCGAAATGGAAGATTTCATTGTCGACCGGGAGCAGCCGAGGCTTCCGGATTAAATCGCGAACAAGCTATTCCAGATGGACCATTTGACTTTAAATGAATTCCCCTGCATTCGTGGCTAGCCGGAATCCCTTTTTTCAGTGTCATTTAATTCCTAGCTTTTTCCTCGATCTCCCAAAAAGTCTCGCGCGAAAAACGAACGGCATTGTACGCGTTCAAGATTTCACCGAAGCAAAATTCGACGATGTCCAACGATCCTCGAATTTCCATAATTTCGTGGTAAAATTCGGACGCGAAATGCAAGGAGTTTAATCCGCTAATTTCTACTTCCGGTTAACTAAATCCTTTTACATTTATTACTTTCACATAATGAGATTGCTGGTAATTGTGATATGTTTTATATAATTTTATTTAAACTGTCTAATTGTTTATGTTGTTCTATTATTTTATATTTTAAGAGAGAACCTTTATTGCTAAAGGGAATTAAAAATTATATTGGTTATATTGCGAAATTTTAAATAAAAATTGTCTGCATTAATTGCAAGACATAAAATCCGAGCACAAGTTTATTCCTTTCTGTAAAAATTTGAACAGGTCCAAATTACTGTATTAATATTCCTAGATTTCTTCGAACTCATCGCTGCTTCGTCAAATTGTATCTATTCATTTTTATCGCGGTCCAGTTACAACATATAATATAAACATATCGGTCACGTTATTTGATATAAAGCGTACCACGCGCCGGCATAAATCTATCTCTGGCAGGAAATTCGAGAAGATCCAAAGGATTAATATCTGGCGTTTCCAGCCCTTGGCGAAAGGTGGCGGCTGTAAACTTACAAAATACAACCCCCCCGGCCGGTGTCGGCGTCGTATATCACGATGCCGGAAGAATTTCGAATAAAACAACGGGCCGTATTTTAACCGCGGGAGAAATATCACCCTCCGCGGGAGGAGGAATCACGAGCTAGGCGTGTGCGCCCCACGGCCTTGAACAGAGAGATTCCTGCCTCTCCGCCGAATATTCTTTCCGGTTGGCTCGCCGCGACACCGGCCACCGGATCGCTTTTCGATAGACCGAGTCGCGCGAGCGATCCGTACACAACCGTCGCCTGACTCGCCGAGAGAATTCCGAGGAATATTGTTCTCGAAGACCGGCGCGTCCAACGCAGTTATTACCACGGAATTCGCCGGCGCCCTATCCGTGATTAATCGCCGGGAGGGGGATCGCCGTGCGGCGTCTTGAAAATAAAAGGAACGCACGTGGTCAGTCGACGCGGCCGGCCGATTATCGATTCCGCGGTGGGTCGGGGATGATCGGGAAACGGTTCCGTGAAATTTATTGTATCCGATATCGCGCGCCGGCCACCGTTCGTTATTTATTCAAATGAATTAACCCGCGGCGCCCCGTTACGCTCAGCGCGGCGTCTCGATCGGCCGTTTTGCAGCTGGGGAAGCGGATTTGCAAACCGCGAATGGTTGCACACGAGTTTTCTCTTTGACGCGGTGATCGTCGATCTGCCGGCCCGAAAAGGGTTCCGGATCAAAGCAAGCGCCGGTGAAGTGCACGGTTTAAGTTTGTTATACGGACGCCACTCTTCTCCGGCTCGGCTGGATTTTGTTCGATTCTACTGGAATTTTGGTTACGTGAATAGGAACTGATTTTATTTTAAGGGATCGGAGGAGTTCGTGACGCAGAGATCACTTTTTCCAGCGCTGACAGTTTTCATAGATCGTATTGGGTTTATTTGACGTTAAGGGAATTGATTGTGAAAGATCGACGAGGAATTGTGCCACCCTTATTTGACCGACTTTCGAATCAACGCGGGAATTTCTAATCAACGTGGCTCCGCTACAAGAATAAACTATTTGAATTAACTCTCGCACGCTCCACATTGCCGTGCCGCGAATCTTCAATATATTATCAAAATAGACTTCCGCGGTTAAATTAATTTCGGTAATGTTCATCGCCGATCGATTTTTAAAGAGAAACTAATATCCATCGTAATTTTGGAATCGTCACGTGTGCATTACGTTTATGGGTTAATTAAATTAATCGACGAGGATTAATATAAATAATTAACTTCGTACATCCCTATTTCGAAAACGAGGTATTAGCATACGGTAGATAATTTTGAGATCGTTACAAATAATGGAAAATTCATAATTGATCAGGATGTAATTGTTGAATAGAACTGATACGTAAAACAGAAATTATTATGACTTAATACCGATTTGGAAACAGTGAATTGTCAAATAAATAAGATGAGCAAATTATGGGGGTCGCATGGTTCAATTTACATATAGACTATGCTGTTTAATTTCTTTTTCGAATAATTTTCTTCTCGACACTTTTATTATTCTAATCTTCTAGGCAATCTTATGCTCTGAACGAATCGTGTTTCCTATTCGTAAATGCAATTTTACAGCTGTTTTATTCATCGGTATTCTTCCAAACGCACCGGCGAATTATTTTGGTAAATAAAGAGCACCGTTCAAAAAACGAAACGCTACTTTCGTGTTCCCCGAGCTAACAATGTAAAAAAATATTTACCAACGATTAAACACCACCCCCTCAAACCGTTGAATTCCCGGAAAAAGCTTTTCCGGCCGAAAACAGTTTCCGAAACAATCGACTGTGTACCTTGTTCCGACCGTCCTACTATTTTTAGAGGACCGGGACGAACTAAAGTAATCTCGCATTAAAATTTTAATTTCTCTCATCAAGCTCCGCTAACCAAAACGCTGTCGGGTATTGACACGTTCCCGACACAGAAAATTAATAATGCCTATAAATCAATCGTACAGCGTTAAGATCACCCTTTTCTTAATACAACATGTTTGGAAGACGTATTCATGCCATTTTATAAAATTCAATTTTTCTTAACTTCATTATGTACTTGTTAGAAAAATCTGATTGTAAGTCTGTCTATTAAATGTTCTTTTAATTAAGAACAGTTAAATGTTTTTTAAAGACATTAATAGCTCTCTCGCACATACTGTGTGAACAAGTTAACTGCTACAATAATATCTACATAAATCGCACAAAATTAGATCAAATTAATACAAGAATGAAGAAGACAAGATTCTATTATAGAAAAGACTTTTGGATCACTCTTAAATCTTGCAGGTTAGGTTAATAAACTGTATGAAAAATGAAGATAAAATTTGACAAAAGAATATGTCCCTAAACACGACCGACACAACAGTCAAAATGTTAACGAAACCAACCCACACTCTCGTCGCGCGAATCCCAGGGAAATGGATTTTTTTCCATTATTATTCTTTACTAACGAGCTTAGCAAGCCGTAACTAATACTGCCCAAACCCATTACGAATAAAAGTAAATTCCCGGCTCGGCGCAAAGCGTCACCGACAGCGGGCAACGGGACAGCGAGCTCGTTAAACCCTCCCATCCGGTTAATTAAAACGCACAGCTCGGGGGAGCACGTGTACTTACCGCACAATAAAAGCAACAGATCGGACAGCGCCAGATTGAACAAGTAATAGTTGGTCGGTGTCTGCATGTGCGGCTGCCTGTAGATGACGATGCAGGTGGCGAGGTTGCCGACGACCCCGGCGGTCAGGATCACGACGTACACAACGGTGACGGGCAACAGGAGCCTCCAGGGCAGGAACTTGTCGCCCAGAACCTCCCCCAGGTACTCGGTCTCGTTCAGCAGCTCGTAGTCGGTGGTGTTCGTGTAGAAGGGCTGATCGGTAACATTCATCGTTCGCGGATCTCTGTCGTCCACCGATCAGAAACCGATCCGCTCCGCCACACCGTTGCCACTCCGGCCTTTTAAGTCACGCACGAGTACACGTTCACGGTGGCGGTCATGTTTCCCGATAACGTTCCCCCGGGCCCGACCGGCGGAATCATTCGAAGGGCGGAGGGCGACTGGTTCCCGGATCGCGAGCAATTGTCACGTGTTCGTCCGCCGCGGCCGGGAACCTCTTCATGTTTCGGTAGCGCCGCGCGATAAAGCGATCGGACTTTACGGGGGCGTACGTGTCCGGCGCGGGGCCCCTGGGCTCGCCGATGGTAGAGACCAGGGACCGGTGAGATGCGAGATCCAAGATCCGTGGACCGCACTCGAACGCCCCGACCCGCTTGGCAAACCGTAGACAAGTGACGTCGTCCCGAACGTGCCGCTTCTCACCTTCGCGCGCCCATGCACTACGCATCCAACCCTCTGGCTTCAACCCCCTAGCCCGCCCCAACTCGACCAATAATGTCGAGCGCGCGGAACAATCCCGTTTGAAAGCCTCCGGTGGGAACCGACCGGGAAGGTCGCCGGGAAAGGATCCTCCTTAAATACAACCACCGGCTGACGTAGCCGACCCGCGACGACTTCTCAACGCCCTCGCGTTTCGCAAGCATCAATGAAAGTCGCTCTTCCGACTTGAAAAGTTAAACTGGCTCGCGGCCGCGATTAAGCCGCGCCCGCCGGAAGTGCTTGCACCTGTTATTGAAAGTTAAACTTGAAATTCTATGTTCAGTTTATTCGATGGAAGTTGATCGTTTTATTAGTCGTCCTCCGAAAAATGCAACGTTCCAATTTTCTGCTTTTTTTTGGGGGAGGGGGGGTGGTTCGATTGTGTTATATTGCGAAATACTTCTTATCCATCCCACTCGAATTTAGAGTGCCGTAGATGGTTTTAATCATTTGATTGCAGTTAACCATTTGCAATCAGGGGCCTCGAAGCGGAGCTACTTGAAATTCATTTTCATATCAGCCCTCGAGTTTGAAGATAAATTTTAAATGGCTACGCTCCGGAGAAGTTGAGTGCAAATGGTTGTGTCAAGGTTCTGCATTATTAAATTTTTATATTTAAAGGACTGTTAGAAATGTGATTATTATTTAGAGTAGCTTGAAATGCAGAGAGTTAAGTGCAAATGGTAATGTCAAGATTTTAAGTTATTATATCATTATTTCATAATGTTGTCATATATTTATATTTTTATAATATTATATGATTATATTATTATATTACTATATTACTATATTATTATATTATTACATTATTATATTACTATATTATTATATTTATATTACTACATTGATTTATATGTGAAGGATCCTTAAAAATCTGATAATTATCTGGAACAACTTCGTACGCAGAGAGCTAACAATATTTAAGTCTACGATAACGTAGAACTTTTGAATCGTTGGTTTACTCTATCGTCAGAATTTAACGCGAGACTCGATCGTTCCGCCAGCCCTTTGTAATGCGAGAGTTTCTCCATTAACGAATCCGCTGCTTTTTCGGGTCCGGGCATGTATGTGTTCTTGAAACACTTTTCGTGTTCTATAAATTCTATTCAAACTCGGAAAGATTGGCGAATTTGAACCATTCGTTGTACAAATAACGGCAACACGACAAATGCAAGGAACGAACGCTCTCCAATACTAAGAATACTTGAAACTTTTTAATTCGCCCCGTTGGTAGAAATCTAAAATTGCATTTTACGCTTCCGCGGCCCCTTCGCAATCCAAGAATTTCCCTGACGCAATTTTGCGTGTTTTTATCGCGTCCGTATGCTCTTAAAATGCTTTTCATGTTCTACATATTCTGTTCAGATTGCGAAAAACCGGGTTGCAGAGAGTGAATATTATAATTTTATTCACGGCCGCGCCGATTAGAACGCGTCCGTCGTTGGCGATCTTCTGAAAGAAAAAATAAAATTCACCACTGTTCACGGGAGAAGAGTAATTATTAAGTCCTATGCAGCCAATATATCGCATCGCATAACATCGCGTATTAAAACATGAATTGTTTAGATTCGATCCAAGTACATACCACGGCCGCGAACTTCGATCTTAATCCTTTAAGTCCTGTAACGATTCAATTCTGGTTCTCCGCGGCTATCGGTATCCGTCGGGGCTCGCTCGAATAAACGCAAACAGCGGAGATTGGGAACGCAAAGATCCCCGGTTCTCAGCGTCACTTTATTACACTTTTAATGGACGAGGTACTTTGGAACGCCCCCCCGGGGCGCGCAAAAGGGCGCGGTTAATTAAATCGAGCAATCAATAAAACGGTCAGCTGAGACTTCTGAAATTTATTCAATTTATTCCGTCGGAGTTCCCGCGTCTGCAGACGATTTTTCCGTTGTTCTTGAACGATAATTTTCACTTTCGTGCCGCGCGGATCGTTCCCCGATAGCTTCGAGCAGCACGCGTCTGCGACACGGGGCGTTCGCGTTAAAGGGCGAATTGGCTGCGCTCGAAACCCTCTGGGTCCTCTTCCCCCCTTCAATTTTTTAACCAGCGGTCGCGGCGCAATCGAACCCCGGGCCGAGGGTTTATTGGTACGATCGTTCCACGTCAAAACCGCGGGGAATAGAACCGTTCGAACGTTTCCCCGTTGCGTTCCCGCGGAAACGTTAACAGTGCGCTCTCTCCGGACTCCCGCCGCTGTATTACATATTTTTATCGAAATTCCGCGAGCTTGCGGTATCGGAAAAACATCAAAGGGACGGGGGGAGGGGGGGGGGGGGGAGAACACGGCAATTCGTACGTTCGCCGGGAAACGATTCCCTCCCGGACCCGGCGCGGGACGAGCTCGTCGACTCTTTAAAAGTGAATTCAATTAATGATCGGCCCCGGCCGTTATGTCATGATCGTTAAGCGACGGGATAATCGTTATTAAAATATCGACTGCCGGCGAGCGCGAGCGGCGCTGAATCACCCCGATGGCTGGCAATTAGGGTCGCCAGGAATTCGAAAATAATGCCACGGGATTCGCCGGGGGAACGTCGGTCGGCGCGTTGTAACTTGTTCGACGGCGTCGCCGGATCTCTCGGGACGCGCCGATCTCTCGGGACGCGCCGATCCCTCGAACCCGCGCCGTTGCTTAAAAGCGTCGGAAGTTATTACGCGTACGCGCGAACCCCGGTTAATAATTCCGCCTGTTCATTAGCCCAGGGCAAGGAATACGTGATCGTTCTCGGCGAACCGCAGATCGTTTCGATCCATTAGAGCAAGGCGACGCAACAATATTTGATTGGAGTAACTGCGTTTATTTAAACATTGTACAAGGAACGAGACGGAAAAATTTATTGTCAAAATGGACGAACGAACTTTTGCAGTGACCGAATTTCGTTGGAGTAATTTTTAATTTTCTGGGGGGTGGTTGCGGCTTGCGATTATGGGCGTCGAACGCAGCGTCGATGGGTTAAGACGGAGACATCGATTTATCGGTCCTGCTCAACGTCTCCGGAAACCGCAAGGAGATTCCAGAGACGCGCGGTCCTCCTTTTAATCAAGAACTACCATTGTGCCGCGTAATCACGAATCGTGTCCCATCCATTGTCTCCGCCCATTCATCTCTAACCGCGATTTGCATACATTTGCATAATCTTCCCGTTCGAAAAGAATTCCTCAGACGGTGCCTGCATTCCGAGCGTACCTGCGATCGCTCATTCCCGGCGTCTCACCTGGTGACACGGTCGGCTCCGTTTCCGAACGGCGCCGCTGGGAAATCGATCTTCAACTCCAAACTGCCGCCTGGAAAACGACTTTCCCTCGTTAGCGTCGCGGTCCTCTATCAAGGTTTCATCGCGACGAAATCGTCCGTCCATTAGAGCGAAGCTAGAGCGGCGCTGCAGCTGGGCTCTTCAACTTCCCATTGTCTTCCGAACTGTTCGTTTGCGTCTGGAGAAGCGGATTTCCCTCGTTAACGGCCACGGTTCATTGTCAAGTTTCCATCCGAACCGAACCTTTAACCAATTGGAGTGAAAGTGAAATGGTTACCACGGTTCTCCAACTTCTCGCTGTCATTAAAATTGCTCTCTCGACTCTGGTGAACGGATATCCCTCCTTACCGTCGCGAAGTTCTCTGTCGAAGTTCCATGTCTACGAAATCTTCGACCAATTGCAGGGAAGGTGAAACAGTTTTATTGCTCTTCAACTTTTCACTGAAATTGCTCTCTCAACTCTGAAATATCGTTTTCCTCCTTACCGTCGCGCCGTTCTCTGTAAAAATTCCGTCTTCGTTGCATTTTCGACAAATTGAAATAAAGATGGCTTCCATTGTTCTCAAAGTTCCCTTTATTTTCCAAGCCGATATGGAGCGAAAGTTGCTGCAAAATTCATCAATTTTGTCAATTAGTTAGCGCATGTATTTAAACATTGCGTGGATGGAAATTAAGTTCTTTTTAATCGAACGATATTATAGATGACAGGTTGTGATCGAGTTCCCTCAATTTCGGGGAAAATTAATTTTCGCTAGCTAAATTAAATCGGTACATTAGATGGGTCCATCAACCTAGGCCTCGGATAGGTATGTGCCGTTCTAATTAAGCGACGTTATAGAGGGAAGAACCGTAATCAGATTGTCTAAAGCCCAGATTAGTTGGCGTTCACCGTTCGAATCGGATCAAATTAGACCAGTTAAGGTCGAAAGATTACTTAGATCCTTCAGGCTAGTGCATCCTGGTTTTAAGTCTCATTACATTTAAAATATAATTGAAATTAATTTGCGGTAAACGAATCGAGTGGAGCCTGAATAAATTACTTTTAAATTAATTATTTTTGCAAGCAATGCGCGATAATTCGTATACACGAATCATTCACTATTTTTTCAAAAATAAATATTATAGATAATAAAATATTTGTTTTATTATTTTTTTCATGCTTCAATATATATTTCTATCTTATTCACTGTCATAAAAAAAAAGTTGCGCACTGTAGGGTTAGGTTAGATACAGCAGCTTAAGCAACTCATGACGGGCCCGTAACTCAATCTTACAGCCCTCCCCGGCATCATCCAAACAACGTTAAAAACTTTCTTAGACGTAACTACCTCTATGTCGTAAAGATCCAGGTAACCGTAGTCGAAACTTTGCATCTCGTACTTGACCTCCTTCGTCGCGACAATCCAACGAGAGTTTCCCCTTGATTACTCTTAAACGGAGGCTTGATTATGGGAGCCGTGGCTCGTCGATCAGCCGGCGATCACTCGGTCACGATGTTCTTCAACTCGTTGATCCCGGACGGTTTCTCGACGCGGAACCGTACCGCGTACTCTCTGGGTCGTCGGAAGAGATACTCGGTGATCTCGCCGCGCGTGTAGAGAGCGTATTCTATCGCCTGCCTGGGCAGATGGGTCTGGTGGAACCGGCAGAGCGGATGATCCTCGTCACACTTGGAATCTGTATCCTCCGTCAGCCTCGCGTACGAGTCCAGGAGCAATATCAGCGTGCCAAGTGTGAAAACGTAGAAAAGGAACTGAAAAGTATTTTACGGTTCCGTGGGGGTTACTGGTTCGCGTTACTGGCGCCGCGTGGAATTTCAATTCCGAAAAGTTTTGATCTATTATCAACGCCGTTGGATTTCACGCGGATTAAGCTGGGCCGGGGGGACGGGGAGTGGGGGATGGGCGCGCGAGTTCGTGACGGAAACGAGCCAGCCAAGTTGATTTAATGGAACTCACCGCGTCGAATGTTTTCCGTTCCGTATCGAGTTAGTGTAACGAGAAGTTCCGCGCGGCCGCGAAACGAAACGGAGACTTTGCACAATGCGCTAATGAATACAGCCGAGTACCAGACCGCGAATATTTGGCAGGCGGCTGAATCGGAACTATTTATCCCCGTTGCGTCGCTTAAGCCGGATGACGTAAAATGGTAATTTTAAGAACGCCGGAGTTTTCACGGTTGTCTCCAGCTTAAAATGTTCCGTTCTCCTTCCTGAATCATTGAGACGATTCAGCGTGAGAAACTCGCGGTTTCCTTGGATACTCCGCCGTGTATAGACTGCGGATTTTCGTGCCGATGTGTCAATTGCAAGACTGTTGAACGAAGTTTAATTTTCTTTCTTTAATAACGTTGTTAAATTAAAATTATTATACCGTCATTCTTAGCTTCAACTTTCTTCTCAACCCCCATCACTTTTTGACATAAATGCATAAAATTCGCTGTGAATTTCAAGAGAGGCGCGCATAAAGTACATTTTTAAATATATTTTTGATTAATAGGAATTGTTTTAATGTAATAATCATTTTTTAACCCTTTGTCATACTGTGACGAGTTTAATTTTAAAATTTTTAATTTCATTCTTTTTACTCTGAATAAAATTCTAACTTATTGTCATCGGTAATTAACACACGATAAATATAAATCCTCTCTCTTTTTTCTTACAAATTATTACAATCTAAAAAGTTCTAGTCGTTGCAACCGTGAAGAAAATGGTACGGCAAGGGGGTTAAGAACTAACAGAAAAGTGGTACGCCCTGCTCGAATTGAAGAGTTACAGTTTCATTTCTCTGCTCGAGGATCCGCGTGTTTTCACGTGGATCGTTTCGGCCACGAACACCTAGATCCTTTCCGTCGTCGATCTAAGACTGATCTATCTAGCGAACACATGAACGCGGACAAAAACGGAAACTTTCCCTCGAGTTTTACGCTCGACCGTATTTTACCTTCGACGTCTTCCGACCGAGCATAATAGCGTTACGTTTCTTCGTTTTTGTCCTTATTCAGTCTACGGGGAAGCTTTTAGGCGATAAGCAGTGGATTAGAAAATGTTGCGTCTGAAAATGAAACGAGGAAAAATCAATAGAACCGAGGTGGCTGCGGGGTAGATCGGGGGGAGAGGGATGAGGGATGAGGGAAGGAGGAGGAGGAGGAGGACACCGACGAATCTGAGAACGTCAATGTTTGCGCGAGGCAAAGATATTACCCATTGCACGGCCTTCTCCCCGGTTAATTGTCGGAAAATTGTTTGAAGAGCGACGAGGAGAACGCATCGATAAATCCAGCAGAGAGTCTGGATCGCGGGGACGGTAATCAATACGGCGGAACAAATTAGGGATTCCAGAACGGGCACCAGCATTCTCGCATGTTTCGAATAGTTTTCCTAACATTCTCGGCTGTGTGATATATTGCCGGCGGTGTATTAACAATACAGGTTAATTTAGGTTACATCATGCATTCCGACGCCTCGAAACTGGGCGTCTCTCTTTCTCTCTCTCTCCCTCTCTCTCTCTCTCCCTCTGTTCCTCTCGTCCGTGTTCGTTTGTTCGATGCAAAAATTACCGCCGCTTCGTGCCCGTAGAAAACGATCAAATGAACATCTTCACGAAGCACACACGCGTCCCAGTTTTGCGAAGCGTTTAATAAGAGAAACAGAATTTCTCGCGGCTTTTTAAATCGCTGACTCGGTTAAAATGTAAATTCGTACAAAAAACGAGCGGAACAGGACCCGAACTACGCGAGTTTCCCGTTCATTATGAACGGTACACGGGCGGCGCCCCATTTTTCAGTAATTTATTTTCCGGCCGCATTAATTCGTCAGAAACGGAATAACGTCGGCCGCGGGACGGATTTGTTATTAGTCGACGCAAATGAGAAAGCCCCCGGCGAGCGAACCGGGGAAACGTGCGGCCCAATCGAAATTCTTGATCCGTCAATATCCGAACCGATTTTGCCCCGTGGATCGATAGAGAGCCGGTCGGATCCGACAGGGACGAAGTTTCGTCATTAACTGCTACCGGGAACTTAGGCGAACAGGATAAATGAATTACGCTGGACAGCAGTCGAAAACGCGGACCGTATAATCCTTTATCGGGGCCGTGAAATCTGGCAACGTTAAAGCGACGATGCATCTCTATGATCTCCGCCAATGTTGTTGTTTTCTTGTCGTTTGAAGTAGCCATATCTGTATTGTCCACTTTCATTTGAAAGGTAATTTTTATTTTCTTTAATTCGCTGCAATTTGAATAATTCAGTTTCCATTCGATATTTTTTTATTACATTATTTTCGATATATTTTATTTTTTTTTATTTCGATCGTGCATTGTCCCATAATTCGATTTTTCGGCACAAATGACATCGCGGGCGACACGAAATAAAATCTTAATAATCAGAAGATTATTATTTTCAAAATAGAAAATATGGAGTACAGCTTGCACTAGGGATGCAAGGAAAACCTCGATGTTTTAGTATTTATTAACAGGTTCGCGGACAATTAAAAAATATTGTAGGGTTGCCGGCAATCCCACAGGATTGTTCTAAAGTTTCACTTCCTACAACAAAAACATTTTTATGGTATCGGAATTTATAAAGGAAGAAAATAAGAAACCACTTACTTCGACTAATTTCGTGGTTCCGGTGTCGAGAATTGAATCAGGACCAAGAGCAGCTAATAATCTAATTAGCATCCACTTTGTTCTCGCAGTAACAAACTTAATAAACGCGTTGAAAGCTGCAGTCTAATTTGCGTGAATCCGGGTCGTAAAAATGGTCGGAGAGCGGTGTGTATCCGATTTCCTTGATACACGAGGCCGACAGATTTCGTGGCTCCAATGTCAAAGATTGCACGCCGCCGCCGCTGCCCCCCCCCCCCCTCCCCCCGCAACAAAGTTCCGCCGTTGTCAAGTTGTCGACTGAGACGCCGGCAAACTTCCGGCATTGTCGGCGACCCGATTCTATCATCTTTCCCTCGAAGTAAGCTCATTAAGAAGTTCGAATCCTTCATCAATCGAAACGGAGAAACTCGACGGGAAGCAATCGCAGCGCCCGATAAAAACCGTCCCCGGGAAAAAAAAGGGGGAGGAGAAATTGGTAGTCGCGCGAGGCAATCGCGGGAAACGCGGCTCGCAGTTGCCCGCACACCAATTTAATCATCCGCGGGGCTTGTAATAATATCCCGTTGGTCGGAACACGAAATAAAACGGCCGTATGTTTTCCCGTGCTGACAGATCGATGAATTTTTCAAGGGTGCCTTGACGAACCGCGCGTGATCTCGCAAGCGACGATCCCGATCCGGAAAGAGGGAACGGGATTGACGGAGCCTTGAAATGGAAGGCCGGAAGTCGCTGCACCGGACACGGATTATCTATCCGCGAATCCGGGCCAAGAATTTCATTCCCAACGACGACGGGTTCGCGACGACGCATATTTATTCGCGATCTTATTTATTCCCGGTTCGATTCGGTGCCGATAAATATGCGATATGAAATTACGGCGACGCCTGTGTTCGTCTCCGTCGCGGCGGGTAGTTCGTTTCCCCCCCGGGATAACGGAGGCACGTGGTCGCGGCATTCCTTTAGGTCGTCGGGAATACTTAACGCTTTGTCTTGCAGCGGTGACTGCGCAGTCGATGATTAGAAACGTCGAGATATCGTTAATCGTTGCTTCGACTGTGACGACAATTTCGTTTACTAATCAACGTCGCGCGATCTAATCATTTTTTGGAGGTTTTTACTCGGCAGGAAATTTGTAAATTGTTTCATTTATACAATGTCAGTCATAAGACAGCAGGTTATTCAAACGTAGTTTAATAATTAATAAAATTCCCTTCGGAATTTCTACTGAAAAAGGAACTGTTAAAATTTTTAACATATTCGACTGATTAACAATTGTACAGCGGAGCGCGAGTCCTCTAAAAATTTTAAATAGCACGTTCCTGGAATTCAAATTTCATTGAAGTTCGTAAAAGAGCCAACATTTCTAATACCTTAAAATATACGTTAAATAGTTAATAAATAAAATAATAAACGTTCTCAAGTATTGCCAGTTATATTCCTGTCAGAAAGGTCCCCGGCTCCATAAAAAGTCCATCGAACGAGTCCTTCAGCCAGCGCAAGAAAAACTGGCAACACTGCTCGCTCGAAAAACTATATACAATCACATATTTGAGTAGCTCAAAGAAATCTTTCTCCGACCGGCGAGTGGTCAATTGCTCGCGAAACACTTGATCTCCCTCCTTACCGTCGCCAATTTCATCCCCGCCGTTTCGCGAAACATCGCCGGCGCTCTCTATCGTCCCGGCTCGCGTGACATCGCCCAGTTTCCATCGAATATAGTTCATAACGCCGCGTACCCGAAAACGGTCGACGCTGTCCGCGGAAACGGCGCGTCGCAGCTTTTTAATCTCGGACAGCGAATTCGCTGCTCTTTTTGGCGAGTCCGCGCCGGCGATGAAAGGTCGCTTGTAATCGAGCGGCGGACGCAATTTTCTTAACGCGATGCATATTGCCCCATAAAGGCTCCGCGAGATAGCAACACGCGTCGCATAACAAACCGACGAAAAATGAACAGGAGGAGCCTGCGGCGACTAATTAACTGTCGCCCCTCGTCGTCGACACTTTTATTAAACGCGCGACGCGTGGGTCGCGCGACACAATGGAAACACGTGACGCGACGGACATCGAACCGGATAAAAAGACGAGTTGAAAGCAAGACGAACGTGCGACACATCGTCAGAGAATAAATAACAATCGTTTCATTTACAATCTAGTATTTACAGCGAATTGCGGGGCTCGGTACCGGATTGAGGAGCAATTCGCAAGCGGGGTTTGGTCGAAGCGATGAGAACAGCTTTTATAAACGGTGTCTTCGAGTTACGATACGCTACGATACTTCTGAGCCTATAGAATAAAAATGTTCGTTCGCAATTGTAAATAGCAGCATTCACAAGCAGTCTCGAAAAGGTGAAAGAAAGCTATTAATGCTAAAGCTACTGAGCCGATCAAGATGGCCGACTTCAGA
>NW_027589729.1:0-2703 GCF_028453695.1 Augochlora pura
AATTATATAATAGCAACATGTTTACTATACATGTACGGTTAAACCTCGGTGACTTGGATATTTAGAACTCGAAGATCTTTAGTCTGCCCTTAACACTTTAGCTACCGAGGTTCAACCGTACACATTCCACGATACGTTCTGTAACATTAATACGGTCATGGATTATTGTCACACGCATGTTACGCATATAACTTTTACTGATTTATTTAGAAAAGTTACTTACAAATAACGTAGTATAGAACCCCCTTTCAGTTTCCCACTGTTCCAACGTTTGTTCAGCAGGTTTCAAAATGTTTGGATCTTGACTACCTGCTTGTTGCAGCACTTCTATCACCGAAGCATCCATACTTCTCTACTAAATAAATTTTATGTATCATCAAATCATTTAAACAAGCCAATTGTAACTTACATTCTAATTTCATCCTAAATCCAAACAACTACATATCGTATCCATTACAATAAAAACTTATCTACAATATTAAGAAACATGTGTTAAAGACATTTGGTTTCATAAGTACGTAACCCTCATAAAAAGTTTAAAATAGTATTTTCACGATACAGCTGTATAGTACAAATACTGCGAAAAATCAAATATTTCCTGTTATTATACTACTAGTTTTGTTGAAAAAACTTCGTATCCCTTGTTCCGGGTGATCAGTCTCTAACCTATAAAGAAATATGTTATACATGCGAAAATATTACCTCTTTTATATCAGGATTCGTACAATTATTTTCGGTAAACTCCATTTATTACAAATATCTATGTATTAAATCGATACATAACGAAAATTATCGAAGACACGCTACATCAAAATGTCACACACGCCCGCAAGTCGGCATTTCAGAACGCTGCCTCCTCCCTTCTCTGTCTTTCGATTTCTACAGAGTAACATTCATTGGTTACAATTGTAGAATTCTCTCAGCAGCGTCGCACGCGATTCAAATTCCACAACGCGAAATTATAGAGGACAAAAGTTTCTATTGGACCTGATTAGGTTGGCGGCCCCTTTTATTGCTATATTACTGCAATTGTAATAACACACCATGAAGCATTGTGAGAAACTTACCCGAGTAAAAAAAAAAGCTCACCATATTAACCATTATTAACGAAACATAGCTGAAAAAAAATTTGTTCCTTAATTGTCCATAATCATTCGCCAATTAGTTTCAATTGCTCACTTATCGTTTTCGAGTAATATCGAAAAACTTTATGAGACGACTAGGGATTTTTATGAAAAGCTGGAAACTTTTGAAATATAATATTACAGAAACGAGTTCTACTCTCGTATACTCTTCGTGCTCCCTAAGCTGACTCGCGCATCCCCACCATTTTACTGCGCATCCAGCATGGCGCAAGTACTGTAGAAAGAGAACGGACATACGATGGAGAGAAATAGAATGATACCCATCAGATTCTATATGTGGTTGTACAGTGGATAGGAAACCTATCTTGTTTAATACGCGTTCACGCCGCGCGCAGTGGTCGAAAAGCCCGAAATCATGGTCAAAATATAAAACTGTGATGGATTTAATTGAAAATTTGTATGTAAGGGCTTTCATGGTCGCTGATTACGAATCTGAAACTGAAAGTTCAAAAAACAAAATGGCGGACCCAATATGGCGGATGGGTTGTCGAAAAAATATTTTGATTTTCACAAAATAGATGATGTACGTATATTTTCAGGAGTTCTGATTACGAATCTAAATTTGAAAAATCAAAAAACAAAATGACGGACTCAATATGGCGGATGGGTTGTCGAAAAAAATGGTACGCGGAGCTGTATTTTAGTGGCCTACAGAAACTGGAAGGATAAAGATGCAATTTTGTGCATCTTTGCACAGCATTCGGAAATAATTTGTAATTTCTATATTCATTTTCAAAAAGCTGTATCTTTTTTTCCAAAAATGGTAAAACAATGGGGCTTGGCAGGTTCTAAAGGGGGATAAAGTCTCTACTTTAATATGTATCAACTGATTTTTACTGTCAAAATTTGTATAAAATGTAAGAAATACGTATATGGAAAATGTGCAATAGAAAATGCTGTAATTTGTAAAAAATGTGATGAAAGGTAAATAAAAGTTTCTAAATAGAAAAACGGGGAGCGGGTTTTTATCGTAGCAGTAGAAAAATATTTTGTTTACTATCCAATTGGCTAAAATCTCTTTCTATATTAAGATACATGTAAGCTTTCTTGACGAACAGTCAGGGGTGAGAGGAACGCAGGAAGGAAACAAGGGTGATCGGCAGTGACGCAGCGACGATGAAGCAGCAACCAAGGGAAACAACCACCAAGGACAACGAAGAACAAGGCATCGCTACCACAATCAATCCAGCATCCGAACCGTCACAGCCGAAACATTTCCCATTTCGAATACTATTGAACCTTTAATAAATTGTTAAACCAACAACACCTCGTTGATTCCTCAATCATCACAACACACGTGCCTTCCAGTAATCTGCGGCAATTGCGTACGCGGACTCGACGCAACAATAACCAAACGTGACTGGCATCAAGAGCCACGAGGATGACGCGACCACGTGGACAAGAGTCGAAAAGAATAAGAAGACAGAAAGAAGACTGACAAATAATTTCTCCAAAGATATAGAATATAATAATAGTGTAGCAGTCTGCCCAATAAATTGGATTATTTGTTCCATTGGAAGCAGAAACATCTAATTCTTGATTCTCTATTATTTTTTTT
>NW_027589730.1:0-2668 GCF_028453695.1 Augochlora pura
TCTAACATTTTATTTCTAGACAAATTTTATTTTTATCTAACAGAGTAACTCGCCAATTTGGAAGTTTAATAGCCGAAGCACAAAACTTTCATTGTGGAGAGCATTTGCTATGTGTTTAGCTAATCGTAAACGTATTCATTTATTAAGAGCGCGTGAAGACTCTGTCAGCATGAATGCAGCAGTAAATAAGTTATTTAATTTTCATCAAATTCTTTCAACGTATGTTTCCAATGAATTACTCTTCACTTTTTACATTTCATGTGTAGCCAATAAATAACTATTAAATAAATATTTATATTTACAGGGAACAAACAACCAGGTGTTGCCCCTTGTTATGGAGATTCTATATGCTCTTTCTCAAAGAATATAATTTATGCGAACAAAAAGGAGAAGAAGTGTACCATAAAAGTGTAGCGCAATGCCCCTGGGCCAGGAGTATATATATTGATGCAGCTGAAGTTGCACCTCAGCTACTTACACAAATTCAAGATGTGATACGCGAGAAAGAATTAAGAATGCATGTTACTCCCGAGGAATTGGACATTTTACGTGGTTGATTTGATGTATTTCATACAGGGGAAAATACAAAGTAGGGACATTCAAACAACAATGAAACCTTGATGTATTCAACTTAGGTAGCAAGAAATTTTTGTACAAATTACATCTTCACATACTTCTACTGTTTCATAATTTTACGAATTTTTTAGTTGGCTACTATTTTGTAAACTGATTACTATGTGTAGATGTATATATGTATATTACGTGTGTGTACACAAATAGTTATATTTGATTAAAATATAAATATAAACAGAAACAATGTATTATTTATTTACTTATTTTATTTATTGTGGAATCTTGATAAAAAATTGACTACATAATCGCGGTAACAACGATCATGCACTTGATTTACGTATAAGAACTGTTTATACTTTCAAGTCTTGTCAAACTAAATTTTGTGGCAAACAGTTTACTTACGCGACAGAGAATCGCGGTTAGAAATATGTATATTGTATATACATTTGTTTGCAGACGTACAATTTGTATACCAAGGAAGTTAACAACAATTGGTTTTCAAAAATAATTTTGTTACTTAAAACTAGAAATATGTGCAATATAATACAGAGACCTTAGACTTTTTTTCCACGAATTATTGAATTTCAACAGAACAGTACAGGTTAGGTTAATTTTTATTTTGAATAATTTTTGCATCGCAATGTGTTATTAGTTATTTGCATAAAAAATCATCTTCATTTTGTTATAGATTACATATATATATATAATAAAATAGGAAATAACGTTTTGCCTTGTTGGTTTGCAATTGATTTTTCTCAGCGTTCAAGACTTCTGAATTCCAATTTATAATCCTTTGTTGAGAAGATATACGAATTTTTTCAAATTTCGTCTTTGGAACTATTATACGACATGGATGTGAAGGCTGTCGTTGTCTCTGGAGAAGCTCCAGAATCTGATGATGATAGTGCAAATGTTGCCACTGTATGATACTATTATATTACTTCACATATTGTGTTTATAAAATGTAAATACACAAAATAATTTATGGAATAATTGTAATGTTTTATGTAGGGTATAGAATTTTTTCCTACACGAAATCTTAATTATTATGGCGCTACAGTTTATGGTGAAGCAGGCGAATCCGATGATGGTAAAATTATTCTCTTTGCAATGTACTTTTTTTGTAAAAATGACTTTCCCCTAACATGTAATTGCTCTACCCAGATGGAATAAGTTTAAGCAGCATTAGTGGAGCAGTAGATGCCATAGCGTGTCTGCCTTATACGGATATCAAGATACCAAAATTAAAAAAATATTCCATCAGGTATAACAGCTTGCTGCATAAGAAATTATGTAAGTACACAACTTCTCCCAATATATTAAAGTTTGTTAACATCATTTTATTAATACTTTAAAATTTTAATAATACAATATGCAGAACTATTCTAGTATATCATCTAATAATTCTGATGCGGAAGAATGTATTTCAACGTAATTTAATGAATATTGTTCTTATAGATTCAGATTGATTTCAAGTCACTCTGAAACATTAATCGCTTACAAGCATTTTGCATGTGGCTTACTGTATATTCATATTACACGAATAGTCTATAACATTGAATTTACCAAAGGAATGGTATTTGATATCTTAATTAATAAATTTTGTAATGAAACAGATGAATGCAACAAAACATTGGATACAGATCTTGTGGATATGATGGAGGGTACAATCGATGCTGCCGCGCAAGGCTTGACTTGCGTTGAGTTACAATTGTTGACGAGCAGTATTACGTTGATTCATGAAGCGTCCAGAGAATTGCGTGAGGCCTGCGATCGAACAAAAAATACTTCAAACGTCTTGCATCAGCTTATGGATGTCAACTTCCTACATTCTGTTAAAACTTAATTTTCACAAGTATATAAATATGATTGTACATAATACTTAAGAAGAAACGCAAGATAATAATAGTGGTAGCAATGATAATATGGTAAAAAGAGAGAATTGTGTAATATGATGAGTGAGTATAAATATATTGGATACCATGCAATTAAGAGAAAAGAAAAGTAGTACACGTGCTATTCTCACAGGATCTGATGGGTAGGATATATTATTATATTGAGCATTAGTTGTTCTCTTTCATTGGCAGTTCTATTA